>NC_045543.1:103909552-104150362 GCF_009769535.1 Thamnophis elegans | reverse complement strand
CACGTTACTTGTCATCTTCTTGAATTTGTACCAGGTTATATGCCATCCTGGGGTAGATACTTCTGTCTATGTGTATAGGCAATACATACTGTATGTGCTTTTGAGTTAATCTTGACGCTTGGTTTCCTTCACTTTTCTTGGCAAGATTTTTCAGAATTGGTGTGCCATTGCCTCCTTCCTAGGTCTGAGAGAGTGATTGACCCTATGTTGCCGGGCTTTGTATCTAAGATAGGAGTAAAGCTCACGGCTTCCAATTTCTAGCCTTAATCATTATACCAAAATCGTTTTTGCTTGGTGAAAACCTGCATTTTTTCAGTTGAAAGTTGCAATCACAGGCCAGGTATACTAATTCTGGATGAGTTCCCAGGAACAGAATGTTAATTCTTCTGGCTTCTTCACAAACACCAGATACAGAAGGTGATGAGAACTTATGAGGACTTATACCCCTGCCTTCAGATTTTTGGTATTCATCTGTCTTAATCTTTCCAATCTGGTCTCTGAAAAGAAGTAAACCCTTCCAACAGGAATTTGGCTTCATGGAACATATCAGTAGGACAATATGAATATGGTGGTAAGCAATCATCCTTTTCCTCATTGAACACTGAGTTGTGTTCAAAAAAAAGAAAAGTGGGAAGGGAAGAGGAAGGAAGGAAGGAAGGAAGGAAGGAAGGAAGGAAAGAAAGAAGGAAGGAAGGAAGGAAGATATCTTTAATGACAATAAAAGTACATACTTTCTCTGGGTTTTCCTTTAATTTCCAGCTTCATGATGACTGTTTTGGAATCTATCTGTGTTGCTACCAGTGAAGTGGGAAGAAAGTTAATCTTTTTTCAAAAGCCAAAAAAAAGGTTTCTCTTGAAAGGAAGACGATGGTGAAAAAACTGTTTGCAGTTTTTGCGAAAAGCTGGGCTGATTTCAGGCTTATATAGCACAACATTCTCTGTATTTTCTCATACACTTCTTTGTCATGAATATGTGTATCCCCACCAGGTTAATTTGGCTCTTTCAAATGCATAACACCTGGCAGGTGCTTTGGGAAACTTCAGTTAGGCATTATAGGGACAGATGGATCTCTGGATGTAGGAAGACTGGTCTTTCTTGCAGCCCAAGACAAAATATTCATGAAGGCATTATCCAGGACCTGGAGCGGAGATTGGAGCCAAATTTGAAGCAGGCAAGGTGCTTTGCTTATTGTGCAGTGATACCATCTCTCCCAAATTCTGATAAATGGTAGCTGGTTTTTTTCCAGAGTAGAAGTCAGATGTTGGTTGATAATGGAGAGGTCACAGGACAATAACCCTTCAGTTCAAACCAGAAGCTTTAATATAGTGTGGATGGAAAGCACACTTACGGTGTGGTAGTCAGCTAGCAATAGCAATAGCAGTAGCAGTAGACTTATATACCGCTTCATAGGCCTTTCAGGCCTCTCTAAGCGGTTTACAGAGAGTCAGCATATTGCCCCCAACAATCTGGGTCCTCATTTTACCCACCTCAGAAGGATGGAAGGCTGAGTCAACCCTGAGCTGGTGAGATTTGAACCGCTGACCTGCTGATCTAGCAGTAGCCTGCAGTGCTGCATTTAACCACTGCGCCACCTTGGCTCTTCTCCACTCAACTTTTATCTAGTAGATGCATTTTAAGGGGGGAAATGGAATTTCTTGGCATGAAGTATTTTTTTTAAGTTGTACGTGTACCAGCTGAAATATTTCCACTGATGTTAGATTCCTCTTGAAAAAAATTCAATGTAACTAGAGCATTTTTAGGATGTAGTTCCTCCGTATTGCATCATGCCATTTTGCTCTGCAACATAGCCTTACGTGGATGGCTATACCATTATTTCAATTCATATTTCCTGCATTTTCTAGGAGATCCATTGTAAAGAAAACAGCAATCCCTGAAGAACAATAATATTTTGGAAATAATATAGCATATAAACATCAAAGGAAGGCAAGTCAGTAGCCTTGTAATCTGCAGAAAGCAAAGTTCTCCACCAAATTCAGCAATGGATAGCATTTCTTGTTTATGAATTAATATGTTCCTCCTAAGTTAAAATAGAAGAAAAGAACTTAACTGCCAATTGGGGATATAACTGGAGCACTTCTGTGAATTATGATAATAACTAAGAGGTTAAGGCAATTTTCACTTCAAGGTAGGAAATCGTTATCTCTTTCCCAACCAACAACAGCAAAAAAAGAACAACAACCAAAAGTGCTATGAAAATGTAATTTTATCATATTTCATGTCTCAATTTATTACTAGGGTGCTTTCAGACAGTTATCTTTTACCTGGAAAGCAAAAGCTTTGTTCAATACATATGAAACAGCTTGGGAAAGTAAAATCAAGTATGTGTAATTATGTAGTCTAGGATGAAAAATACAGACCAAATGGTTTCTGAAAGCCATGCCATTATTTGGAACTGCCCAGCATGAACAAGATAATCCTTTGCTATTGATGGTTTCCCTTCTATGTGAAGAAGTAAGATTCCTGGATGCTAAAATGCCTTTACTTTAATTTAAACGTTAATACAAACATGTTTACTTAAAATCTCCACGAGAAAATTTGTTGCAATTACCAAGCTTGGAGGAAATGAACAGGACCAGACCCAGGTTACTAGAGAAGTCCAGCTGTTTTTTTTCTAGTATCCCATGGCTTTTAATATGGTATGCCTGGAGAATCTGCAGTATTTGACAAGTGTTAAATTAGAGTTTTGTGAATCCCAGTTGTCTAGAGTTTCAGCCTTATCTTTTTCCCCTGGAGAACTTACACAAGGGTTTTGATTCGTGGGAATTGGAGCCTTCTAAGTTTTGCATTTATACTTTAGAAACCAAATTAAATTAAGGATTGGCACTAGTCCCTGAAATTAGTTCCAGGTTCTAAAATTCCTGTTCTTGTAATTTTTTAAAAAAAACTAACCTAGAAACAGGAGATATAAATGCCACATCTATGGCTGCTTATATAAACATACTTCATATAGACAATCTTAATTCATAATGAAACAAAAATTCTTAGAAAAGCAAAGTAATAACTCTATTATAAAGCAGTTAACTAATAAAAAAGATTGTATGAAGCATTGGTGGTTCAGCAAAGGATTTATCATAAATAGGTAATAGGGAAATTGTGGGGGAACAGCTGTATTTACATTATAGATGCCTTTCTTTGTAAGATTTGAATTTGGAAATCAAACTCCAGAATCCCCAATTATAATATTGTAGGGAAACAGGATTAGGAAGTACCTCTGATTAAGAACTTGGTAAAACACTACCAGTTAGACAGTATTGGAACTGAGTAGTGATTCGTCTCAGCATATGTTAGCAATGCAACGTTTTTCTTGTCCTCCAATTGCCATTGGCTGTGGTACTATCTATTGAAAGGTACATGCAGGACAAGAATGTTTAGTTGTATTGCTTTTTCTAAAATGCAGAAACTAAGAAGAGTAATCAACCAAAACCAATCTCAAGCTATGATGGTCTTTATCAATAATTTTACTTGTGAGATTTTTCAAATATATCTCAATAGAAACAATTTCTGGAAACAATGTTTACAGCAAAAGGTAAAATATTCAAATTTGGGGATATTGAAATCCCAGATTTTAAATTCTTTGATTATACATTGATGTGGACATGGAATGCACAACACCTTTAGTATGTTTAAGACAATGGGAAGAATTAGAGCATCATGTCATATCTGATTGTCAGATTTTATGTATTGCAGCACATGTACATGTACCATATGGAGTAGCAAAAAAATGGAATATTTCAATTAAAGGGATAAAATGGAAATAGAATAGATTTAGTGATCAGGATATGCAGAGAAATATCTCTAAGCTTGTCTCTTTTCCCATAAAGAAAAGACATCATAAACCATGAAATTATTGACACTTCTCAGGATACTGTGTCTTGCCTTTTAAGTGGTTGAGTTAATTCATCATCTCAGTGTCACATGAGCTCACTTCTGGCACTGTTTCAAGAGATCTCATTATTTTTTGATGTGTATGATGGATTAGGGATGAGAATATTGCTGGCCTAAGGGTTTACTAGCTCTGCTTGTCATATTTGTCAGCTACAAACCAGTTCTACTGAAGGGTTATAAGGCCATTGTGAGATACTGGACTATTAAAAAGCTGTTCCATTACTTACTCAGTGTGAAGAAATATTGTGCATCAATTGTAAAATCTAGTTATGCACGCAAGAAGAAAAATTAAACAATAAATTTAACCTTTAATTGACAATGTTAAATTTAACCAAGAAGTTTCCCTAAGCTTTCCCAACTCAGATACTGAATTTTCTCACTTGCTCATTCTTTTGGACTTAATAATGATTCAGTCTTCCAATATTTGGAAGTGAAGAATTCAACCACATCAGCTCCAGAATGGTAAAGGAAGAAGAAGAAAAAAGTAAGAAGGAATTTAGAATTGTATCTTAACAAGGCAGCAGAGGCTACACCTGCTACAGGAATGTCACACAATACATCAGATTCTACTTTTCAATGTTTATTGACATTTAGAAGCATTCAGTAGACTATCATCTTGCTCATGTCATTACTAATGATTGTTCTGGCATCAAAAGAAGACTCAGTGGTAGAATAATCAATGAACCCATTTTAAAACAGTTTTGCGTAAACAGATGGTGGATTTTAACAAGCTATTTCAATGTCTTATCTCTTTACCTTACAAGTATAAATTGTGTATTAGAATTTTATTTGAAAAAGAGAACATTTCTATACTATAGGTTGTAATAAAACAATCCATTTTGAAGAAATGTTATATGATATATGATATATGATATATATATGAATATGATATATGATATATGATATGATATATGATTATGATATGATATATGATATATATATGATATATGATATATGATATATGATAGATATATACGATATACGATATACGATATACGATACGATATACGATATAGATATACGATATATGATATATGATATATGATAATAATGTTTAATGTTTAATATTTAATGTTTAATATAATATTTCATATATACAAAAATATTTATAGCACTTTATAAAATATGAATACTACAATGAGTTACCTAAAGCAATTTACATAATTAAATCTATTCATATAAATTAACAGTTTGATTGCTTCTAATTAAGAACCTGGTGTCCTTTGATGAACCCATGGAGGAAAAGCGATATTGCTTTTCACTGAGTTGAAATACTGATCCACTGATCCGCTCAGTATGTTTGAACATTGAGAAGAAATGTCACAGTAACAATTTGTTCTATGATGGAGAAGAGCCCAATAAATTACCATCCATATTTTAAGATGGTGATATGGAAGGGAGATATCTGGTATAAAGATGGGCAAGTTGATCCTGTTGATCCTTGAAGAAACAGTGAGCAACTTCAGTTTCTGGAAAAAATGAGAAGCATTTAAATCAGGAACTGTTAGGAAAGTATTTAGTAACTGGTAAGGTGGTAACTATGTGCAAAAAGAAAGTCATAAACATTGTGAAAATGCTGAAAATAAGTGTGTAAGTATACATAATATTATTAGAAAAATATTAATGTATGGGTTTAGCTTGCTTATGGAGTGGCTAAGCAATTTTTAGTATAAGAAATTGAAATATTTCCAAGTATAAATGGAACAATATAATCAAATGGCACACTAATAAAATATAATTAGAACTTTAAATGCATATGGGATAGGTTGTTTCTCTAACATTATAGCTTCTTGGGTCAAAACTGTCAATTCCCAATGGTGTTTGATTGCCTCCTAGCTCCTTATTTTTTAAAAATGGAATCTAGCAAAGGAAAACATATTTTGAACATAGTTTCAGAGTGATTTTAAGTAATAGATGAGGCATGGTAACTATTTCAAATAGCCTTTGCATTGAAGGCCAATAAAGGATAACCAGGACCTATATTATTTTTTAGGAAGGGGAATCCATTTTCTTTAAAGTGGCTTCAGCACACAGCTTCCCTGTTCTTTTAACCACAAAACCCTGTCTGAAGCTTTTTTCAGTGAAAGCAAAAAAACTACATTACTATATTTCTATAAGGACTCTCCCCTTTCTCCGTCCCATCTGGGAAACCTTAGCCAGGAAAATGGATCAAGTGATGTGAGGGTGGTGAAGAAGAAAACTACATTACTATATTTCTATAAGGACTCTCCCCTTTCTCCGTCCCATCTGGGAAACCTTAGCCAGGAAAATGGATCAAGTGATGTGAGGGCGGTGAAGAAGAAAGTATAGATTAAAATAAACAAAAAAATGAACAATAGAGCTCAAGGATTTTTGAAAATTATTTTCACTCCTGCTGTTTCCTTAATGAGCTTTTTTTAAATGCTTGTGAACTAGTTTGGCTTAAAAACAATCCTTGATTTCAATGTTAGGAAAAAGACATCATAGATTATTTTAGAAAAATATGCTGTTTCATAAAAGAATTTTCTTTTCCTTTCCACAGTGAAAATAACAATGCTATCAAAAAAGATAGAAAAACCTCAATCGTTTTTTTAAATGGGCCATACTGACACATCTGCTATAGCAGTTGGACCCCTGTTTTCAGAAAACTCAGTACTAAAGTACTAAAACTCAGTACATTAATTTCCCATATTTCTTTTATTGTGTTTCAATGTCCATTTGTCTTCTTTCTTAATCTCATATATTTACCTGAACCTGGAATGGGGAATCTTTCAAAAAGACAATATCTAGAGGAATGCCCCCTCAAAAATAAATTAAGAAATTAGTAATTACAAATTACAGATGGTATTTTAGAAAAATGCAGATAGCTCCATATATTCAGAAAGAACCCCATGTGTTTGACAGGATAGTCAAATTATCAAGAGTAAGCTAGTTCCAGAAATCCTTCTTGAAAGAATTGTTTGGCCAAAATAGTGTTTAAATAGACATTTCATAGTAATAAGCAATTTTGATCTGTTTGCTCCCATTTTTGGCAGTTCTAGTCCTTTGCCCTTTCTGTTTCCCCAAAATCAGGGATATAAGATGCAGATGAATGTACCAGACAAGAAATGTGATTAGAAAAATTAGCATAAAATATCCAATTTATAATAATATTCTGTGCAGTTCTGTGGTCTCAAAAACCACCTGTCATTAGGGTGAGAAATGAGTTCTTTAAAGGAATGGAGTAGAAATTCTGCTGCAGGGCAGGAAACGAGCAGGAAATCATTTGAGGGCTTTCAGGCTCACTTGTTGAAATTTGACTGGAGAGAAATATCAAAGGTTGGTTATGAAAAATAGTTTGTAAATGAGAATATATAGGTAATGGTTGGGTGAATATTTTCAGAATGTAGATTTTTTTTTTAAAAAAAGCCAACAAACCAAATAGGAAGAGGGAAAAAAACATGTACTGGATTTAAGAATTCAGAATTATAATGTAGAAAGATTTTACACCAGATTTGCAGCTGCAGATTGTCTTTGTGTCAAAATTTGATTAAGTTTTAAGAAGCGCAAGAAAGATTTGGAACCATATGGTAAAATTTTCTAGACTGTCTGGGATTCATAGTTCCAAGTATTTTCCCTTTTTTCAGTTGTAATCTTATGCGGATTTTTAAAATAATGTTAACTGAAATAAGAGATGCATTTATAATCCACATTTTAACACACTGAAATATGAATTTGTGTAGTTTTTATTTACATCATCATTATTATTATCCTTTTAAAAAATACAGAAGGGGGGGAAGCAGAAAAATAGACTTTGTTATAGGTGCACCTGATTTCCTTCTGTCACTTTTTTCTTTACATGCAGTGCAATCATTTATTTAAACTATCTAATATCATTTTCATTGTTCAGGCCTTCCCCACTCCTGTTGATTTCCTGCTAAGGAAATTATGCTAATAAACATCCTCTTTAATTGAACTCCTGAAATCCTGATGCTGTCTGAAGAGAAGGCATGTGGCAAAATGTTCAGCAGTCATTTGCTTGTAATATGTTTGGCATGGTTTCACTTAAAAAAAAATCTTTCCCAAAGCCCATCTGTTGTCAGACAGCTGCATCTTTTGCTACCCAGCATTATATTATATCTCAGCACAGATCACTGCAATAACTCATTCTAGCATGGATGCCTCTCTTCTGGGCATCTCAGCTTTGTCTCTGGAAGTCTCATAGTCTTGTGGCAATATGCCTTGCTCTGGTACTTGCAAATATTAAATACTAGCTGGATACCCATGCTTCACAACGAAACTATGTGATCGGGCTATGCAGGAGAAATTTGGTTCACAATCCATTGGCTCAATGGTGATTGGTGATGAAACTCATAAGGGATTATTGCTTCCATCACCTTGAGTTCAGATGCAGTTCGATAGGTAGAAGGCATAGATATTTTGGTGAGGTACCAATGTTTAATACTATAAGGAGCCCCAGACCACTCCTGAGTGAAGGAGTGGAGTGTCTGCAGGTTTGAACTGAGGTAACAGAATGTGAGGCAACTTGCAGTTGGAACAGAGTTCTTATCAGGTGGGGAGGGGGAGTAGAATGTCTAACTCTTTAGAATCAGACCATGTTAATCTATTATATATATAAATACTGTATAAGAAATACTACTGATCTGATGGTCATTTTGAGAAATCCTTTCTTAATTAGCACCTAGAAGCCAACAGGCCTCTCCAAACTTGGCAACTTTAAGACTTATCTTCCTATCACACCATGGACAAGATATGAATTTGTATAGTATTTGACTGACAAGATGCTGGGCTGAAATTCTAAATGGAAAAAGAATAATACAAGGTATTATTTGCTTTTGCCATTATTCAATATTTCTCATTGGCCAAAATGGATTATTTCTTCCATTCTTATTTCATTTGGCTTTCAGGTTGGGCTTGGCAGAGACTTAATCGGAGAAAAAAGTCATCAGAAGAATGATTTCTTTAATGTTAGGTCTAGACATAAAAGAGATGGGTAGAAATAATGGTTCCTGACTACCTTCAACCCTCCCTACATCTTGGATTATGGAAAAAATCTGCTAAATATTTCATCCTTCAACCTTAGATGCTTCATGCTTAGAAAAACTAAGAAGAGCCAAGGTGGCGCAGTGGTTAAATGCAGCACTGCAGGCTACTGCTAGATCAGCAGGTCAGCAGTTCAAATCTCACCGGCTCAGGGTTGACTCAGCCTTCCATCCTTCCGAGGTGGGTAAAATGAGGACCCAGATTGTTGGGGGCAATATGCTGACTCTCTGTAAACCGCTTAGAGAGGCCTGAAGGCCTATGAAGCGGTATATAAGTCTACTGCTATTGCTATTGCTATTGTTATGTCTCCATGGCCCAGAATTCTAGTTATGAGAATTATGGTACTTTCCAGCATACATCGAATAATTTTTTTCTCAGATAGCAATAGCAATAGCAGTTAGACTTTATACCACTTCATAGGGCTTTCAGCCCTCTCTAAGCAGTTTACAGAGTCAGCATATTGCCCCCAACAACAATCCGGGTCCTCATTTTACCCACCTCGGAAGGATGGTAGGCTGAGTCAACCCTGAGCCGGTGAGATTTGAACAGCCGAACTGCAGAACTTCAGTCAGCTGAAGTTGCCTGCAGTGCTGCATTTAACCACTGCGCCACCTCGGCTCTTCTAGATCTAGATAGACTGAGTTTTAGTATTGTTGTTGCTGCTGTTCTTATCAACATCATATTCAATATGCTTCCATTTCTGTTAAAAAATTGATCCATGGGGTTATTTTACTGAATAATTTATAATAAAAATAAACAAATTAATCTATTAAGGCATGTATAAATGCTCAATATAATAAGAGAAGCCACATTAACACTTTTATAAAATCAAGAGTTGAGTTAATTTGGAAGTGTGGAGTCCTTAATGCTCTCTGAGCTTGGTTGAGGAACTATGGTGGAATAACCACATTCAGAAAGTACCAAGCACTCTAGAATTCAACCTTGAACTACATATATTCAATTATTTTAATTCTGAAGCTAGTACATCCGTGTGTTTAGAAATATCACAGAGGATCCTGCCCTGTATACCAGACAAATGAATCTCAGTTATTTTTGGTGTCTGTTTTCCTTATGTTACTTTCTAGAAAAGTTTATAATAAGAGAAATAATCCTTGATTCAGTTCTAAACCACATAGGGATTTAGTGGTTGCTCTGACAAAATTGTCCCCATAATTATTTGGCTTCTTTCCCAAGGTTGAAGAAAGTCATTATAGGCTTTTTCTTATTATGGTCTCCATGGCTGATGCCCCACAGCAGGAACTTGACTTTTAGCAAGCTGGCTATGCATTGAATGAAATGCAATTTTTCTAGCAAAAAACTAAGCCCCTTCAGATATTTTGCTTGCTTACTAGGAATTGTAGTCTAATATGAACCTGAAGGACCACAATCTAAGGAAGATTTATCTAGACTAATCATTAGCTAATATAAATAATTGTCCTTTTATTGTAATCATTATCATCCTCCAACAAAAATTTTCTGTTCTTATTTTCATTAAAATCCTCAGAATTCTGGATCAATGGACAACTGATATGACAAGTTTAATTAACTTCAAAGAAACATTTTTTAAAAAAACCTAGATATTTAAAAAGTTAGATTTCATCATTAGTATTTATGTCTAAGAAGGAATTGTGACAGCTGCAATAAAATGAAAATATTTTTCTTTTAAAAAATATTTTAATTTGGCTTTGTGCCACAATAGGAAAAATATTGAATGTATAAAATTAATAAAACTACAGAGATTCATAAACAGAAACATCAAAACTTTCAAAAAAATATTGAATTTGGAATGTCTTTTGAAGAAAGACATTTTATAGAAGTTACTCAAAAAGACCTGGAAAGACTGAAAAAAGAGAGAAGGAAGACAAAAAGAGAAGTATTATAGAAAAACAGGAAGGACAAGAATAGTAGTGTAAATGTTTCAAAAGCAAATTTAAAATGTCACTGGACAGAATTCTTTTTCTAGACAGAATTGTCATATTGAAATCATCTAAAGATATTAGAATTGGTGCTTTGGCTATGGAATATGGTTACCTACACATCACCTCACAAATACTCTGAGAAATGGGTAATATGTTTAATCCTGTACATAAATATTTATTTCCAAGAAATTCGTTCAGTGCCAAGGAAATTGAAATTAGAAGTGAATAAGTACAGCAATTAAATATAGCTATCCCTTAAAAAAATTATAGATGTAAATGATGTATTCCTATGTGATTAAATCTGTGGGCAAATCATTTATAGTAAGAAAAAATTATAAAATTTACATGCTGTCCCAACAATTCTGGGTGATGTACAAATTGTTCAGATGATCAAAAACAAAGAAATAACACCAAAACATTAAAGCAAAAAATAAACAGAGAGGGCAGAAAAATAAAGAAAAAGAGAAGGTAAAGCTTGGGCAAAAGCTTCAGGCCCTTTGAAAGACCAGTAGGATGGAATCCATTAAAATCTTGGGGGAAATCTCATTCCAGGAATACCATGGAATACTATAATTCAGAAGTTCTAGAAGAACTCCCAAAAGAGTTTTTTTAATGAGTCTGTAGTAGTTACAAAGCTGAAAAACACGAGCTGCAGCAAACCACATGAAAATTTGAAATACGTAGATGAGTGTTTAAACTGGATGTGAATGAAAGAAAGCATGCACTCTGTTTGCTTTGCCTTTATTCTCAGATGTATATTGATAAGGTGACATTCAAAGATCTTAGGCTTCAGTTATTCATGCCTTGGTATAACATGTAGTTTGGTCATACTGTTATCCACTTCATTATGGCTTGCAACTATTCAGTCTTAACTAGAATAAAGGTGATATTCTTACCAAAATCTGATATCTTTTAGAGAATTAAGTTTAGGCCATAGTCACCTTGTAGAGGAAATGGGCAGCATAAAAATTAAACCAGCCAACCAACCAACCAACCAATAAATAAATAAATAGTAGATGGAGCCAGAAAGAAGCCCTGGGGAGGCCAGCACTCCAATTCCAACCTAAGAGTCTTTTCAATTCCTCAAATCAACCAAAATCTCACCTAAAATTAAATCTTATGAGGGAAGTTGAAACAAACGAGAGCATTTAGCTTTGAGAAAAGAAAGCTTAGCAAGAATATTTTGTTAGTACTCTTCAAGAAACAGAAATTATATCACACAGAATGGGTCAAAGACCTATTCTTATCATACCACAACATAAAACATAAAAAAATGAATTTTCAAGCAGACTGTTAACTGTTAGGACAATTGACTGTCAGGACAAATTAGCAAGGGGGTGGTGATAGGTTTCATTGGTGGGTGCTTTTATTTGGATTCATGCGTAGAGCAGTTTGTCAGACTCTATGACTTAATTTATTCTTTTCTGAGATTTTATGAATTACTGAGCTAGAATTTTAGCTTAGCTTTGCTGATTGATTCAATTCAGTGGTCTAGATTTCGACCTCTTTATTTAAATTAGAAAGGTTAGCATAGGTCATGGGGTTTGGGGGGGGGAATTTGAACTTAAATAAATAAACAATTTAGCTCCCTTTCAAGTCAATTGAGCATAAACTGGGGTGTGTTCATTCAACACCGATTCAATTAATTTTTTAGCTGCAATTAGAGTGGGTGAGCACTGTTTCTACATTTCAATGTAAATGGGAGGAGACGTTGGGCAAGAATGGAGATCTATGTTGAAGACACCGAGGAATGCCATTACATATGGCAAAAAATAAAATAAATAAAGATAAGAATCAGTATGTTTTCATGAACAATTTGTTAAGCATGCATATATTGTGGCTAAATTATGCAGAAACCTTTTATTCATAATGGGTACATTCCCATTGCAGGGCACCAATTTATACTTGTTGACATTTGATTGATTCTGAAAATGATAATCTAAATCGTTGTGTAGGCCCTATATGGATGGCAAATGTGTTCCATTACATTAAGTAATGTTCATTCTGAACAGATAACGTATTTGAGCAGCCACACCTACACTGATAATGGACAGAGCCAGGCAGCATTAGTCACCAAGTGCAATCATTCAGAACGGAACTGATTACACATAATAGTCTTTTTGCAACATAAATCCATGAATAAATATATTTCTCCTCTTTTAGGAATTCAGCGGACACAATAAATCTATTCTGCTCTACAGATGCTATATACTGTTCTCTTGGGTAATAATTAGCTATTATTTCACTATTGAATTTGGGAAACTAGACTCACAACAGCCCACGCTTTCATATAGCCTCTATGTCTTCAGGACTTTAAAAAAATTTTTTTTTGTTAATTTCCTTTCTACAATAATTATTCATTTCCTCCATTTCTAAAGCTTATTCACTTATAAGCTCAACATATTACACTGTGTACCACTTGAGAATAGTTTGCTGCAATCCTAGCTCTTAATGGTATTTGTTCAGTGCTATCAATTGGGAAACAATCCAGGCAAAATAAATTGCTTTATAGGCCTACTGAATTCACAGGAGATTTAACCATTCCCCGCCCTATTGAGATCACTGTTCTACTATCAGAATATTATTCTCTATGTCAATTTTTTATTTGCATGTTTTGAAAAGTTCTGAATGCATACAATTATGGTAAATATGGAAAATATGCCAATAATTTAATTAATATGATTATGGAAAATATATGAATAGTTTTCTCAATTTATGACTGACTGGGACAGAAAAATGAGTTTTCCCTTAAATTAGAGCTATTTATTAGGTCTTTGACTGTTTAGCAAACAACAATGAAAATTACTGGTATGGCCGTTTTGGTCTTACTTTTAAAGGAAGTCCTGAAACCATAGATTTGATGGTAATATACTATAGATAAAATACTAAATTACCCCACTTTTATCATCTTTATCAAAACTTTTTTCTGTATTTGTAATTATTTAACATTTCACAGGACAGTGGAGGTCAAACAGTTCTACAGATGAAGGACAATATATTCTCTATATGCAAATATCGACTGCGGGATTGATTGCAAATATTGACTGCTATTCCTTCATTATCTTACTCAAAGGGTGCACAGACAGGACCAGGATCTTCCGAATTAAATAAACTCTTCAGTCTCATGGGCTCATGATGTATCCCTGTATACATCAAAGGAGAGTAATAAATGACTCTTGTTTATAACGTTTTTGTGATTACCATGCATTAACAAAATACGGAAAACATGAAATTCAAAGCAATTTTAAAAAATGCTATGAACCATTTACAAAAAAGAAAAAGAAGAGTACAAAATTGTGAAGTATAGGTGAGGTTCTAAGATGATTTTCTAAGCACAGACTAAAAAAAATCAATTTGTTAAGAAAAAGGATGAAAGTTTATTTCGCATTATCCAAGCAGTGCTATAATGCCCCTGTCATTGCCCCCACCAAAGGATTCTGTGAGAGAAAGCAGATGAAACAAAGTAACAAGAAATCAAATACTTGTCATGTCACTATCCCAAATATAAACACTATAATGAAGCAAAACGGTTACCCTGTTATTTTCAAATGTGAGTGTAACCTTAGAACACCTTCCACTTAGTCTAAAAATTGACTCTACTGCAGTAAACTGTCTAAAGATTTTTCTCTGGTAGAAGGGATAACTTTTTCTTTTAAGTAAGGTCAGTGAAACCTTAAAGTTACAAGGGGAAATTATCATCCAACACAGGAATGGTCAAAAGGAGTCTAGGACATTATAACCGCAGGATGGTTTTTGTGATAATCATTTCAAGATGAATTATTCTTTTCAGCGGATGTGCAGAAACCCAGGTGATTCTCTGGTCATAGAAATATCTCTCAGATTAATTTTTGCAGAGAACCAACTGTTCACTCTGCACTCCTTCAAGTGCAATATAATTTTTAGAAAAATCTCAGAAGTTACACAAACAAATTAATGGGCTTCACAGCAGCTGCAGAAATTCTTCAATGAAGCAATAAGACACTAATATATTAGTGTCAGTTCTATAATCTAAATGAAAGTTTGTATCCATGAATTTCTGAGATAAGATTGCGTCCGCTGATTGCGTCCGCTGAGTCGCGCCCTGCCGTCTTGTTTAGGGTAACCTGCTCCCTCTCAATGGGAGGGTTGCGGATAATCCCTTATGAGGTAGAGCAGAGGAGTTTGTCCAGTTCCTCGCGGACAAAGTTGCTCGGCTTCAGACAGACTTGGACTCCAATTGCGCAGAGCCAGCTGAGGTACCGGGGGAGGGTCTTGAGCGACATCGCTGGATTGATTTTCAACTTGTTACTCCTGATGAAGTTGACAAGGCCATGGGAGCGGTGAGTGCCGCCACGTGTGCACTGGACCCGTGCCCCTCCTGGCTGGTCGCAAACAGCAAGGAGGTGATGCGGGGCTGGATCCAGGCGATAGTGAATGCCTACCTTTGGGAGGGCTTCTTTCCACCGCCATTGAAGGCAGCGGTGGTGAGACCCCTCCTGAAGAAGCCATCTCTAGATCCAGCCATTTTGAATAACTACCGTCCAGTCTCCAACCTTCCCTTCGTTGGGAAGGTTGTTGAGAAAGTGGTGGCCTTTCAGCTCCGACGGTGGTTCTCCTCCTACCTCTCGGACAGGTCGCAGTCGGTGTTGGTTGGGGGACAGAGGTCGACCCCTAGGCCCCTGAAATATGGGGTTCCACAGGGTTTGGTCCTGTCCCCCCTCCTGTTTAACATCTACATGAAGCAGTTCGGCGAGATCATTCGGCGGCACGGGATAAAATACCACCAGTATGCGGACGATACTCAGTTGTATCTGTCCGCCCCATGCCAACTCAGTGAAGCGGTTGACGTGAAGTGCCAGTGCCTGGAGGCTGTCAGGGTCTGGATGGGGGTAAACAAGCTTGCGCTCAATCCAGACAAGACCGAGTGGCTGTTGTGTTTCCCTCCCAAAAATTGGCTAAGCATTCCATCACTCAGGCTGGGGGGTGAAATTTTACGCCCCTCAGACAGGGTTCGCAATTTGGGAGTCCTCCAGGACCCACAGCTGACCTTAGAACATCATTTGTCGGCTGTGACCAGGGGGGCATTTGCCCAGGTTCGCCTGGTGCACCAATTGCATCCCTACCTAAATTGGGAGGCACTCGCAACAGTCACTCATGCCCTTGTGACCTCAAGACTGGACTACTGCAATGCTCTCTACATGGGCAGCCCTTGAAGAGCATTCGGAGACTTCAGCTTGTCCAGAATGCAGCCGCGCGAGCGATTGTGGGTGCACCTCGGTACACCCACGTTACACCTATCCTCCGCGAGCTGCACTGGTTACCGATTGGTTTCCGGATACACTTCAAGGTGCTTATAAAGCCCTTCATGATATTGGACCTGGTTACTTGAGAGACCGCCTGCTGCCAATTACCTCCCAAAGGCCCATTAGATCCCACAGATTAGGCCTCCTCCGGGTTCCATCTACTGGCCAATGTCATCTGGCTACTACCCAGGGGAGGGCCTTCTCTGTGGCTGCTCCGGCCCTTTGGAACAAACTCCCCGCAGAGATTTGGACCCTCACCTCTCTCCAGGCTTTCCGAAAAGCCGTTAAAACCTGGCTGTGTTGGCAGGCCTGGGGTTGATGAGTTCCCTTCCCCTCTCAAATCGTGTGACTGTTGGCTGTTTTTAAAATTTCCCTGTACCTTTTCTGTTGTAGTTTCTTGTGTTTACCTCCCCACTCCCTTTGGGTTTGTGAGCCGCCCTGAGTCCCTCAGGGAATAGGGCGGCATATAAATAAAATGAACCTCGAAAAGTAGATATTCAAGTGACTGGTCACAAAGAACAAAACTAAGCATATCCACTAGTTTCCTTTGCAATGATTCTACAATGAATGTGCGTAGGATTATACTAATGATGTAATATTTGTAATCAAATAAATCATTCCAAAGGAGTGAATAGCACTTGGCATAAAAGTTTTTAGCAGGCAGATAAAATGTACTTCAGGAGGATATGGAACATTTCAGGTTCTCTACAATTTGTGATCTTTATTTCTAAAGCACCATGTTACCAGCTAGAAGCCTTCTGTAGTATTTATTGTTTATATACTTATTACATTCCAGTGGAGATGTTCTATAGTATTGGAGTAGGTCTTGAATTATTGTTACACCCGTGGCCACTAGGGAGTATTCATTTTCCTGTATGACTGAGAAAATGTCATGGAGGAGCTAGAGAAGCAGAAAGAAAGTAGTTGAGAACAGATTGGAAGAACTGTGTTGTATTCTTTCCTTAGCAGGGGATTTTGGTAAGTCCCATGCCGCCATCACCTTGCAGTTGGAACTATCCTTAAAAATGATTCAGAAGCTTCACCTTGTAAAAAATGTGGCTCTCTGCATATTAATGATAGGTTATTAAAGTCACTCACTGAACTTCCATTTCTAAAGGTTGATTAGAATATCTTCTAATCCAACACTATTCCACTGTACCACACTGATGCTCATTGGAGGCTTATGGTTATTATTCAAGATTTAAGGATTGTTTTGAGTGGTATGGATAAGCCATCTAAAGTCATTATAAGAATGGACAGCATATACTTTGCTACAAACTGATTCAAACAACCCTGGGAAATTAGGTAGAGTTGTTGGGATCTTAATTCCATATCATAATTTAAAACAAAATGTAAATATCAGTAGGTTGAAATTTCCTTTTGCATTTAGGAGACCTTATGTCCTTTGTAACTGAGAAAGAAGTGAAAAACATGTCTGTTTTAATAAGATTGCATCTAAAACTTAATTTTAGGAGGAGCAACTGTTATCTCTGTGTAACTAAGTAGACACCTCTGAATCCTTACACTGGTTTCACTATAAATAAAAGAGCTGTATTATTTTCTCCCTTCCCACTTGCTATTGGATCTGGTATTTGACAAAAAGATCCACATTCAACAACTGCAAGTTTTTCTGGCATGATGAATAATGCATCATCCACTAAATTTTGCCTGTCACTCAATTGTTACAGCACTGAGCCTTTGTTGGTATGGCATCCAGCAACTTCAACTGAAGATTATTTCATGTATCAAAGGGTATAGATGACATTTATGACAGTCTTCAGCCTACCATAGAGTTTTGATCACTTATCATTGACAGTTAACTTAGAACAAATGGATATAACACATTTTAGATTGGAAGACTTTCCTGGGAAGTATGAAATCTCATCCAAAGGCTGTCAGAACATCAATCAATCTCAGAGTTTCCAGTGGGAACCTGTTATCCAAAATGCAGATTTACTGAATTCCATTCCATTGGTAACAACATTCAAGTAGTAACTTGCAGGGAGGGGTATCCCATTGTGCCATTCCCAACCTACTGTTCTCTAGAACAGCTGGGACTACAAAGTCCAGAATTATCAACCGGAATTATTGTATATTTGTATACAAGGATGATGAAGATAGTCAAGAATTGGGTTAATCCTAAAATCTTAGATTTACATATGCAGGATGAGATAAAAATTATGTAGGAGTTCTTTGTTGGCTTGATTGGTAGAAATTGGATGACTGAAGAACACTTGTTAATGATAAGTATACTAAATATATACTTGTATCCTTTATTAGGGAGAGGGGTGCTTGTGAGTCAGTCTTGGCTCCTCTTGCTTACCTGAACTAGTTCCTGTTATGGCTTGCTATTGCCTTCTTCCCAAGGCCAAGAATCAGTGGTCCAAAAGTGTTTTTATTAAAGTACTTTTCAAAATTTTGTTGAATAATAACATTCAGTGTTTCTGATATTGAATATGACATTTAGTTCTGATGGACTAGGGATGATGGGAGTTGTCTCTGGAGAATCAGTAGACAGCCCCTACCCTATTAAAAGTCCAGTCTTAAGTGGCTTCAAAGGTATTTTAATCAGAACCAGATTCTTATAATGCTAAATCATATAGTACCATTCCAGCATTTTGTGGTGCTACATAAAAGCATGTGTTGTGGTCCTATGTGTGTGGTGTTTAAAACTAAGGGTATCCATTAGGGGATTGCAAATATATGCTTCCAGAGATTCAATATCAGAACTAAGAGTTATTACTGGAGCATATTACATATGTACACACAGGCACAAATTGATGGCTTAATTTAGATCACTGGTCTTTATGTTTTAGTACCACACCTATTTTTTCGGGGGAGGGAATCTTTCCTATAAAAATAACACAGATGACAAGAATTGTTCTTAGAAAAAAAATCTGTCCTTCATTTGACCATATCATATGCCTTGAGGAAGTTTTCTTTTAATTAAATTAGTTAAGAAAATTGACTTCTTTCTAATCAATGAATATAGGTTAGTGTAAAAACTATGCTGTCCTTATGGCTTTCTCGGCGCTCCTTGGGGCTCTATTGAATTGCATTAACATCTGTTAATGGGGATCAAGCATTGTACATGAACAGCAAACTGCAACATACAACTTTCATTCTCATGATCCAATTATCCTTACTACAGTAACCCTGAATGGCTTGTTAAAAAGAACTGACATATTTTTCCAGATATTCTATGCATTCTTTCTCATTTCAATAAATCCTTTTAAAACTTGCATCCCTTCTCTGATTGTCATTGTCAGTAGTATCAAAATTTCATAAGAGCTAAGATGAGGACTAATTTCATGAATCTTAAGAAAAGCAACTGAAGCCACTCGTTGAAAACAAAGAACTTCCTTCCAAAGTATCAGTGTTTGGACATCGTTCAGACATGTATGTTAAGCAAAGCGTGCTGTTAAAAAATCTTCTTGGTGGCAATCTACTGGGTTTTTTTTCCAGTGTGAATTTTTATTGAGAATGTAGCTAATTTTTCATTTTCCAACTAATATGTGGATTGCAGTATATTGTGAAATCTGAAGTTATTTAAATCATGTTCCTTTAGAAATAAAAACTGTATTTTCTAAATTTTTATTTAAAAAGTGGAGCATTTATCACTAGAGGAAAATATACAAATACATGAATTAGTGGTAAAGGATTAAAACATCCTTAAAGAAAAATATTATATACCTTTTTCAGAGCAAACTTTAAAAATCTTCAACTGTCATAACTCAGATAGAGGTCATTACAATATAGACTTCATGAAAGGAGGAGAAGTGATGGCGATACAGATTCCAACTCTTAAGATGAATAGAATAATAGAATAACAGAGTTGGAAGGGACTTTGGAGATCTTCTAGTCCAACCCCCTTCTTAGGCAGGAAACCCTACACCACTTCAGACAAATGATTGTCCAACATCTTTAAAACTTCCAGTGTTGGAGCATTCACAAATTCTGGAGGCAAGTTGTTCCACCGATTAATTGTTCTAACTGTCAGAAAACTTCTCCTTAGTTCTAAGTTGCTTCTCTCCTTGGTTAGTTTCCACCCATTGCTTCTTGTCCTACCCTCAGGTGCTTTGGAGAATAGCTCTTGTTTGTGGCCTGAGATATTGGAAGACTGCTATGATGTCTCCCCTAGTCGTCCTTTTCATCAGACTAGACATACCCAGTTCCTGCAACGGTTCTTCATATGTTTTAGCCTCCAGTCCCCTAATCATCTTTGTTGCTCTTCTCTGCACTCTTTCTAGAGTCTCAGCATCTTTTTTACATTGTGGTGACCAAAACTGAATGCAGATTCCCAGTGTGGCCTTACCAAGGCATTTTAAAGTGTTACTAACACTTCATGTGATCTTGATTCTTTCCAGGGTACCAGGTTGTATTTGACCATTCTCCAAGTCATTATTTGGTTATACCTGGTTCTACTTGGTAGGCTTCAGAATGCAATAAATAACAAAATTAATTCTGTAAACCCTGAAATCTGTGCTTGTATGCCCATGGTTTTCAAAATGAAGTACAACATTCCTATTTTCCTGTAGTAATGAAGATAAGACGACTTCCAATCCGTATGAGGAAAGATTCAATAGCAATAGCAATAGCAGTAGACTTATATACCGCTTCATAGGGCTTTCAGCCCTCTCTAAGCGGTTTACAGAGAGTCAGCATATTGCCCCCAACAATCTGGGTCCTCATTTTACCCACCTCGGAAGGATGGAAGGCTGAGTCAACCCTGAGCTGGTGGGATTTGAACCGCTGAACTGCTGATCTAGCAGTAGCCTGCAGTGCTGCATTTAACCACTGCGCCACCTTGGCTCAGATATAACACTGTAAGTCATCTTCTTAATTCTGCAGAGAATATTTTCTCCCAAGTGTGTTATTTAAATTTTAACATACTGTATTGGAAAAAGCATATTTCTTTTGCTAATTATCAAGACTTTTTTTCTGTCAACATATTTTCTTTAAGCTCAAAAGCTAATTATTCTATTTTCTTAAATTAGAATAATTTAGATTAGAATAATTAGTTCCTGTTGTATGTAGCATATTGAGATATTTGTATGTTTATTTCAGACCTCTTATGTTATTCTATTTCCAAGTTTTAACTTTAGACCAAACTCATTCACTCTCTGGATATACAACACTTTTATTTTCTAGAGCCAAATGTTTTACGTGTATGACACTGACATACTGTAACCTGGATTTTCAAGGAAATGCTATAAACAAACCTTTGGCAGGCTGGATCTCAAAAATACAACATGTCCTAGTGAGGTTTGCTTCCCAAATGTCACTGTGGGGAATCTTTGTGTAGGGTTGTGTATTTTAGCTGGAAACATATGATGTCATTTTGCTGGCAAACCCCAGCTGCTAGCACTTGATTGGCCTTTCTTTTGGCAAAGTCCCCTGTGTAAAATCAATCACATCTTGCAGATCAGAACACATGCAGATCTCATTAAGAGAAAATCCATGTATAGTCTACAGTTGTACACATCAGTATTCTCTCATGTGGTTTTAGATTAATAATATGCATATGGTTGCATATACCCAAATCATGTGAAGTGCAGATTTTTTCACATCAATCCAGAGGGTAGTAATTTCTTCTCTGTGAATAGTGTACATTATACACAGATATAACTGCTCAACTTTCTTGGAATACTAATCATCTACGATGGAAAATCCTGGGAACTCATAACATTTTCAAGTTGTAGATGAACAAACAATTAATCCCCTCTCTCCTCTATACTCTGCCAATCCTCCAAGGGGACTTTCAAAACACATACACACAAATTCAGAAATGCAGAACAGCACAGGAACATAATTGTACCATAAAAACATTTGCAATGTTTAAATAGCAAAGGGAAGGAATAGTAGGAACAATTATTCTCAAAACAGGGGAAATTGCCAACTTCTGGAAGGCTGTCAAGCAGACTGATTGAGATAAGCATCATTAATATAGACATTGCCTCCGAGATGCTTACCACTGGAAATTTCACATTGGAAAAACCAGAGGATAGGGAGAGAATAGGAGAATCAGAGAAAGCATATATAGTTGTTTCAGTTCCACATGGTTAGTTTTCTGTGGGCATGGAAACATGGGGATTGAGCTAAAGCTGCCACAAAGAGGGGGATTTAAAAGATTTGAAGAAAATTAGAGATGGCATCTTAACTGTCTGGAAGACAATTCCATGTGCCTTATCTGATTATGTACTGAGATTTCTCCTTTAAGAATACATATATTATGCCTTTGATCATCTAGAAATACAACAATGTGGATGAAATATATGAAAGATTTATATGTGCAACCTTTGGTGATAGGCAGCTGAAAATTGAATGAAGTACATTGATCTTTCCTGCTCTTTCTTCCATTTCCACTCATGTGGACAAAATATACATCTCTGTAGTTATTGCCAGTGAGGAAGAGATCTAAGGGCACAATACAAGATTTGGAAATAGATCATATGTTGAAGCTGAGAATATGGCTTCAAAAGTTCTATTTCTCCTGTATGATTTGAAAATGTTATTTTACACATTGAAGTTAGAGATAGAAGATGTATCAGAATGCCGCAGGACTTTTCAACATTACTGAACAAAAATGAAATATTATCTAGAGTCATATATATGTTAAACTGTGATTTTAATTACAGTTGGTTGAATAAACCACAGTGACATAACATTAAACCACAGTTTCATTCATCAGATTAAGATAGAAACAAGTTGATTCAAATCAGTTTATGCCTTAACAAAATAAACAAAACTTAGTTCTATGTTGTCTTGTAAAAACCAATTTTAATAAACTGGAATATTAATTTCATTGAAAATAGAATTTTACTTTTCACTTTGAAACTATCATTTGGGCAGACTACTATCTGTAGTGTGTATGTCTGTTAAATCTGAAATTATGTCATTTGTACCAATGTAGTTAACTTGTGGATATAAAATATAATTATATTATATTCCATATTTACAGTCAATATAAAGTTGATATACTTGAAAAAATGAGTAAATTGTGTCATTCACATACATATATATTATAAATTCAATAATTTGTTTATTTGTATGAGAGAATTTATGTACCTGTTTCTTGAATATTCTTTCTCATGATGCAGAATCATTTTGGCATCTTGGTACAAATCTCAATTGACCAGAGGTATCTATAGTAAGGGGAGTCCAAAAAAAAAAGTCAAGATGATACTTGTAATCATGTGATCAAACCCACCTGCCTTTTAAAATTGCATCACATATTTCAAAAGGGGATAGGACTGATGGTTATGGCCACCATCTTGATTTTCTTAATCTCCTCAACAGATGCCCCTTTAGTTAAGGATAATGAGGTAAGTTAGAGAAGAACTAGACCGCAAGTGGAGAAAGTTACTAATGTAAGAGATCCCTTGTTTAGTGAAGATTATGTTAGCAAAAAAAGTCATTTCTCTCTCCAAAATTCATTCTCTCAGTATCTATCACTAGGCAGAATTTTCTAAGTAGTTTGCAGCTTTGAGATATGGCTCAGCTAAGATCATATAGGATTCTTGATGAGAAAAAACAGTTAAATGATTTATACTATTTAGACCTAGCAATTTTAGCTATAGAAGTTTATAGAAACCTCGTTTTAGTTTTTAAGTCCTGTTGTATCTAGATGTTCAGCTGGATCCAGCAATTATTTTATGTCTTACAAGTAACCATTCATTATAAGAGGGAATGGCCCCAATGGAGGGAAACAACTCCTGAAAATTGACCTCCTCACCATATATACACTTAGAAATCACAATTCATTAAATATTTAAATTTTAAATAATCTGTATAAAATCTATTTTTCAGGATTTTTTCACAACTAACAATTCAAGATAATGCAAAAAAAATATGAAGTTAAAATAAGAAGTTTATTTACAATTGAAACCATTCAAATAGCTTGGTTACTCTTGAAAGTGCCAATTAACTTTCATTATGGTGAGATACATGATTCATATTGTGGTAGAAGTATTTCATTTTTAATATAATTTAAATTATATTCAAACTAGCAGGTATGGGAAAAAGCACAGCACACTGTAGATCAATTGCTGAAAAATGTTAATGCAATACCCAGGATTGAAGTTGTCTTCTTCACCTGCTGAGAATATTTTCCACTGAGCCTCCATAAAGAACAAATCCAAATATTATTTCAAATGGGCTCATAAAAATATTATCTTTTGTATATGAAAGAAGAAATAGAGCTTACTTTATCCCAATAGCTCAAAATGCAAAACTCATAAGGAGATAAAAGCAAAATAGCAGGTGGATAATATAATCTTAAAATAGCTATGTTGCACTCGCCTTTTTTTCCTAAAGAGATGTAATAATCCTTAAGTGCTGTAAACATAATACTTCTTAATTAATGTTTCCCAAAATTATATATTTATGATCTGAGAATCATAAAAAAAAACCTGAAAGATTAACAAGAAAGATGAAATTTGCTAAGACACTTGTTTTTCCTTTAGTTGTCTACATTAGTTAAGAATAATAATAATGATAAAAAATACCAAATCTAGTCTAAATAAGCCTTAATGAAGATGCTCACTAAAAATACCCTGGGCATTCTTGACCTGAAAACATTAGAATAACAAAGTTGGGACCTTGGAGATCTTCTAGTTCAACCTCCTGCTCAAGCAGGAGAACCTATTCTATTCAGATAGGTGAAATAGTCTCTTCTTAAAAACCTCCAGTGTTGAAGTACTCACAACTTCTGAAGGCAAGTCATTCCACTGGTTAATTGTTATCACTGTTACAAAGTTTTTCCTTAGTTATAAGTTGGTTCTCTCTTGATTAGTTTCCATCCATTGTTTCCTGTCTTGCCCTCTGGTGCTTTGGAAAATAGGTTGACCCCTTCTTCTTTGTGGCAGCCCTCAAATATTGGAATACTGCTATCATGCACACTCTAGTTCTTTTCACTAGACTAGCCATGAAAAGCACACAGATGAAAACATCAAGCACACAAGTCAAGAAGGTTAATAGTGAATCAGTGGTGGGTTCTGGATCCCATTCCAACTGGTATGGTTGGAACGGGCCCAGCGGCATCCACGCGAGCATGCGTCTTAGTGCCTCCCCGAGCTTCTGCAACACTCCAGCTGCTCAGCGGAGCGCAGACGCTGTACGCGCCATGCACATGCGCAGAAGCACCAAAGACCTTAAAGACTGGTAAGGAGCTCGGGCGGGTGGGTGGGCCTCCGGAGCACCGTACCAGAACGGTATCTGGTGCTCCAAGCAGCCTTCGGTACCCCCGTATCAGGATGTACCACCTGCAACCCACCACTGTAGTGAATACATACAGTAGTGTGAGTGAGAAAGGTCTTAAAATGGAAACTCAGTGGAGAAAATACCAACAAAGCAATTCAATTAACACCTGAAAAAATTCAGTGATTAGATACCAGCTATAATATAGTGGACTGAACTGAATGAAAAGTCCTTGATAGGGAAACCAGAAAAATACTGACAATAAAACATTGTGCCAAGGGACTATGATATCCTTCAAGATCAAGGCATCTCGAATGTTCCTGCTGCCAAGGCGAGCCCAATCCATTATTTCATTTATATATCTAATGGCTGCCCAATTAAGACTTTTAAAGGACATTTAATATACACATACAAAGAAAATATGTACCATTTCAGTATCTTCATTAAAAGAAAAGAGAAAACCTTGAATTATTTGATAGTGAGAATTATAAATCCCAAATGTCCTTTCTTTGGAAAAAGAAGACACATTATCTAAAGGACTCAAAGCACTCACAACTTTCATAGGCTACCATACTAGAAATTCTCGTTCTGCCCTAATAAAGTAACTTCTCATTAGCAATAACACTTAGATTTATATACCACCCACTAGTGCTTTACAGAACTCTCTAAGCAGTTTATAATGTCAGCATTATAAACAATTTGGGCCCTCATTTTACAGATCCTAGGAAGAATGGAAGTTTCAGTCAATCATGAGTCCGTCAAGATTGAACTCTAGATTATGGACAGAGTTCGCTTGCAATACTACATTCTAATCACTGTGCCACCAGGCTCTATTTAAAGCCTTTATTATTTAGTTTCAAGATTGCCAGTGTAATCACAGACTTCCTCTAGATTAGTCCTACAGTTAGGCAGGTTGTAATAGCTGTCATTGCCTTAACAACAGCAGAAGCATTTTGGAAAAAGTCACTGTGTGCCTTGATCTTAAAAGGCATGGGGATCCCTGGTCACAATTTTTTATCCATGCCTTGTTAGGATTTGGAATCGCCTCACTTTACTTTCTGCAACCAGAACTCTTCCCCCCCACTTTGTTGCATAAGCCCCAACTCCTAAAATTGCAAAGGACATTCCTCGGAACACAACAAAGTTTTCTATTTGACTCTCTAAAATCTTGATTCATTTATTTCCTTTCAAAGATATCACTTTATGAACTTGAATGAGTTGCTATCATTCTTCTTCAGCTGCTAGGCTTTAATTGTGACAAACACAATGGAGATTTTAAATTGAAAATTAAAAGTGCCAGGAACATGATTAGTAGTTGTAATTATTTAAATGTAAGACATCTGTCATGCTTTTGGTCTAAGCTCCATAATTAATTGTGAAATTAATGGTTAGGATAAGAATGTTGTTCTGCACTTCTGGCATATTCAGTTGATAGATAACAATTGATGATGAATACTGTGAAACCATCAATGTCAGTTGAAAAGGTGTTATTGTATCAGCTTAGCAGAAGTATGATGGGATGAATCTGAAAATGGTGTTGCAATAGCATTGGAATGAAGTTTTTCCATGGTTCTGTCCTCTATTTTCAAGTATTATTGAATGGGACATTGAGGCAGTATTTAGTGTATTGTAATTGTTGTTGTTTAGTTGCTAATTTGTGTCTGATTCTTCAGGATCCCATGGACCATAGCATGCTAGGTCACCTTGTCCTCCATTGTCTCTCAAAGTTGGCCCAAATTCATGTCATTGCCTTGATGACGCTATCTAACCATCTTATCTTTTGCCATCACCTTCTCCATTTTAGTGCATGGGAGGATATAATTACCTCTCAAAACTTCCTTACTTACGAATTTTAATTTAGAGAAAAAAAATCTGTGTCCAGTATCAGATATCTGTTCACTCAGCTGGTGAATCAGCAAAATTTCTCTATCTAGATAGCCTCTTCTTAATATACTGTACTTAAGAACAGATCCACAAATGGAATGGAACTAAAAAATTAATCTATGTAGATTTGAATGGCTGAAGAAAAAAAGTATGACATCACGAGACTTCATAATGTAAATATCAAGATGCAGACAAAAAAAACCTCTCAGTTCTGTGGTTTATAATGGCCCTGCAAAAAGTAAGAGAAGCAATGTATCAAATTTCCCCTCTCGGTGAGCAATTCCTCCAATATCCAATTATTAATAGTGTTAAAAGCTGGGACATTTTAGGAAACTCACCCTAGTAGCACTTTCCCATCTTTTTTCTGATAAGATCCCCAATAGAGTCAAAGCAAAGCAAGTTCAATGCTGCATCTGGGTTGCCATATTTTGCAGCAGTAACATGTCACATCAAGAACTAAATCTTAAATGTAGATAGATAGTATTTGGTTTAGTGGTTAAGGCACCAGGATAGAAACCAGGTGGCCACGAATTTAAATCCCACCTTTAGCCAGTTAGGCGAGACAGTTAGGTAATTTTGAGCCAGAAACACTCTCTCTTACCCACCTCACAGGGTTGTTGTTATGGGAAAATAGGAAGGTGTGTTGGAAATGTTCGTTGCTTTGAGTTATTGTAAAAGTAATAAAGACAGGACACAAATAAATTGGGACTATGATTGCTGTCACTAAACAATGCAGTGAAATATCCATGATGGCATCGCAATCAGCAGTCATAACCCCAAGATGCACTGGTTGTTAAGTGGGAAGTGTTAGGAGCTCCAGGTAAAGTGCTGGGAGTGGGAGGTCAGAGTGTCAACACAGACCGTGCACAAATGCAGGAAGGTTGGAGTGAGGAGGCTGCAGTGACACAGGAGGGTAGGATTGATCTGAAAGTTGGAACTTCAAGGACCAGCCATAACTATATTCATTTAGCCCTGTCGCAACTTTGAACAATTCCTGAACAAGGATTCAGTAAACAAGGGTTACCAGTATTGGAGGTGCTTTCAATTTTAATATGATCCAAGAAATCAAGCAAAAGGGACATTTGAGATTTTATTTTAATTGTTTATTTTTCAAATTTCTGAACTGCCCACCTCCTTCAGAGAGGGACAACAAAGTACTGAAATCTAAAGAAAAGTAGATAAAAGTTTTTAAAAAATTAAATATAATGATAAAACACTGTTAAGATTTAAAAGATGGTCAATTTAACTTCCATGCTATGTCAATACTTTATTTAATTTATAGTAATAGGGCAACAATGATGATTCAGCTGCAGTCTCCAACCTTTCCTGCTTAGGAGACTGGTGAAAAGGGGATGGTTTCATGTACACACACACAACACAGCTTTCATAAATGCAGCTTTGTGCATGCTCACCTACCACAAGTACAGCCTCGTTCCAAACAAGCTGAGGCCCAGCACTAGGCTGTGGACCAGGGCCATACAGCCACAGATTCTCTTTTTTGTCTTACATCTTGCAATTGAAATGCATCTAAATGCAGCGTAGGGAGAAATGTCCATCTGGGTTGAGTTCCAAGTGGGGAGAAAGAGACTAGAAACAATGGTGGCTATTTGGAAGATGGTTTTAATGGTGGACAGGATCACATTGTTGTGTACTTGAGTTACGACTGGCCAGTGTCACTCAAGCTGGATGAGGGTTTTCATTGGCTCAAACGTGGAGGCATTCTGACGGGAGAATGGCAGCATTCTAATTGGTGAATGGTTTGACAGCTACTATATAAATAACTGTCAAACCAAGGGGTTCTGTTCTGTAGTGTTAATGTTCTGAGTTAATAAAGACAGTTGAATGCAGAATTGTCTCAGTCGTTTATCACTACCACAGAGAATCTAATACTGGCGATGAGGAGCAGAGAAGAACCCACACTGAGCTGCAGTTTTTTTGAAATCTTTCTGATCGCAACAATGTCTACCATTCCGAGTTTCGCTCCCTTCAAAGCTGAGAAAGAATCTTGGGAGGCGTTCTTAGAAAGCTTTGAATATTTTATTATTGCCCACGATCTCACTATGGTAACTAATGATAGAAAGAAGGGCTTCTTTTTAAGTGCTTGTGGCCCTGAAATGTTTAGTATGGCCTGGGCACTTACTGCCCCTATGCCTATTACTTCGGTACCTTGGGACATACTGCTAAACAAATTAAATAATCATTATTCATCAGCCCCTCAAAGATAGTGCGTAGACATGCATTTAGACAATGTACGCAGAAGGACGGGAAATCCATATGCCAATATATGGTTTCCCTCCAGTGTGGGGCAATCCATTGTGATTTCCGTGAATTGGATGGAGCGCTCTTAGAGATAAATCTTAATAATAAGATTTCCTCACCAGATGGACACACTTTCTCTTCTGGTTTTCCTCCTGTTCCGGAGCTGTCCCAACTTCAGCAGCTTCAATGGCTGCACTTCTGTCGCCAGCAAAAAGAGATTCCTCTGGATCAATCAGGGACTTTGTGGTGTCCCTGAGATCAGCAGGATGTACTCTTCCCTGTCACCTTCTCTTCGGGATGGTTTAGGTACAAAAGGACTGTCCAGCGGCAAAAGTATTGATTGCAATCTTGGAGCTCCAAGATTGTACGTTGTGTCGTTGCAACGTCAACTCCTCCTTCACTGTCAAATGTTTATTGACATCCTCAGCAGTTCTCGTTCAATATGATGAGCGGCTGCCTTTGACCCTCACCTGTAACACCTCTCCATACGGTATAGGGGCTGTGCTGGCTCACTTATTACCCTCAGATCAAGAAGCTGTATAGCGTATTTTTCGAGACCCTTATCAACCACTGAACGTAATTACAGTCAGGTTGATAAGGAGGCGTTGGCAGCTGTTGCAGGCATAAAGAGGTGGCCGCCACTTTCTGCTAATTACAGATCACAAGACCCTTTTAGGAATTCTTGTAGGGGATCGGCCAACACCACCCATACTGTCACACCTTATGCTCCGATGATCTGAATTCCTAGTGGGGTACTCTTACCAATTGGAATATTGGCCAGGGAAACAGGTAGGGCATGCAGATGCGTTAAGTCGCTGCCCGCTGCCTTTGCAGGTACAGGACCCAGCACCTACTTCCTTGGTATTAGCAGTAGAGGACATGGAACTGCCACTCACCACCATGGATATAGCAACTTCTACTAACAAGGATACGGTGTTCTCCCAAGTGTTAGAATGGACCCTTAGGGGGTGGCCGGTAGAACATCTGACGAAGATTTTCTACCCTATAGCTGGAGGAGAACAGAGTTATCTGCTTTAAGGGGTTCTGTGCTGTGGGGTAGCCAAGTTGTAATTCCCACAGCACTCGGCTCTCCGGTATTACAAAGGTTGCACAAGGGCCATCCAGGCATATACCACATGAAGGCCCTGGGCTGGAGCTCCGTCTGGTGGCCAGGGTTGGATGACAAGATAAAACAGTGGGTGGGACAGTGTGTAGATTGTCAAAGTTCCAGGCTTGGTCCCCCCCCCCACTGCGTTACCAAGAGAATGGGAGCAGCCGTCTGCTCCTTGGTTTCGACTGCATCTCGATTTCACAGGCCCTATACAAGGGACTTATATTATAATCATAGTAAAAGCATTTCCTAAATGGGTCGAAATTATACCCATGTCATCTACTACTGTTGAAGCCTCTATAAGGGTCCTACAGAAATTGTTCACTTGTCATGGGTTGCCTGATATAGTAGTTTCGGACAATGGACTCCAGTGGACTGTGGCCGCTTTTCAAGCATTCCTGGCTTCCCTGGGGGTCCGACAGGCTTTAACAACCCATTCCACTCTGCGAGCAGTGGCTAAGCGGAAGGGGCCATCCACTCTGCTAAAGAGGCATTAGGGAGAATAGGGACAGGGTCTTTGCATCACAAAATAACCAGGTATTTGCTGTTCCAACATTCTACCCCCTGCCCTATAACTAACCGGAGACCCGCTGAGTTATCAATGGGAGAAAGCTCCGGACCACACTTGACAGGCTGCACCCAAATTATGGCATTCCACAACATCCATTAAGGGCTGTCCTAGATAGGGTGTTTGAAAAAGCAATAGCAATAGCAGTTAGACTTATATACCGCTTCATAGGGCTTTCAGCCATCTCTAAGCGGTTTACAGAGTCAGCATATTGCCCCCAACAATATTTTCCTCATTTTACCCACCTTGGAAGGATGGAAGGCTGAGTCAACCCTGAGCTGGTGAGATTTGAACAGCCAACCTGCAGAACTGCAGTCAGCTGAAGTAGCCTGCAGTGCTGCATTTAACCACTGCGCCACCTCGGGGACCCTGTGTATGCACAAAACTTTGCTGGAGCACCTAAATGGGTTCCAGGCTCAATAACTGAAATAACAGTCGTCTATGGCGGCGCCACATTGACCATTTGCATCGCCGCTGTACATCCGCAGACTGGGAAGAGGAGGTGGAGTGGCCTGACAATGAAAGAACTGATGCTGCCTGCCAGCCAAGCCATTCCGCAATGCCACCCCCCCCCCAAGTTCCGCCTGTCAAATGATCATCAGCTGACTTACCTGTGGATCCACATCTGCAAGGTGGGGCGGAGTTGCTGAGGCTGTCCAAGGACCGTCATGCTTCTGCTGGGAAGGAGGGTCTGGTCCTTCCTCCTGCTCCAATGCCAGTGCCAGAATTGCATCGCTCCAGAAGGGTCAGGCATCAACCTGCCTACCTTTCTGACTACACTTGCACAAACTCGGGGGAAAGAAGTGTTGTGTACTTGAGTTACAACCGGCCAGTGTCACTCAAGCCAGATGAGGGTTTTCATTGGCTCAAACGTGGAGGCGTTCCAGCGGGAGAATGGCAGCATTCTAATTGGTTAATGGTTTGACAGCTACCATATAAATAGCTGTCAAACCAAGGGGTTCTGTTCTGTAGTGTTAATGTTCCGAGTTAGTAAAGACAGTTTAATGCAGAATCACCTCAGTCGTTTATTACTACCACAGAGAATCTAATACACATGGTTTGAGGTCCTGGGGAAAAAAGGGAAGAGATGCTGAGAGTGCCTAGTTTTATGCCCTCTCTGGGCTTTTGAATTTGAGCTTGTATTCTGATTGGTTGTCAGACACCTATTGTGCCATGCAGGGGTAACTTTGTATGTTGTCTGTGTTCCTGGCTTGGTTGAGCCTTGCTGGGTGATGATGTAATGAAAGGGCTTTGGGAAATTCCTGCTATGGCTCTGCCTGAAGGAGGTAGATCGTTGTTATATAGAATAGACTGGCCCAGGCCTTAATGGTACATTGACAAAGGTGGGGGCTGAGTTTCTGCCTCCCTTTTAGGGAAAATATTCTGTCCTTTTAATATTTCCTAAAATATTTCATTTTTCTAGGAGAAGGGTGGGTGCTAACTTCCCAAATAGTGTTCATAGTTACATAATAGGTTTGTCTCTGAAGTATTTCTTCAAGGGGCATTTGCTTCCTCAAAATTCCACTTATCATTTGAAAAAATAAAAATCTTCAAGCTAATAGAAGAGAGATATAATTCTTAATACTTCCATATAAAATCACTTCTTGCATTTAAAACACCCACCCACCTACACCAAGAATAAAAGTCATAGTTCAATCTATTCCCTGTCTGAGTACTTTTTACTACCAGTAGTAGACAGAGGTCCATAAATAAAACCTGTAATATCAGGCGCTTTGTTTATAAATCATATATATACTGCTGCTCATTTTGCAGAATGTCACTCTAAGTGTAACAAAACCATAAAATAATATTAAAATTGAATGTCATTAAAACATGGTTGTTATTAAAGCATAGCTGAGATCATTAGATACTATGAAAAGGAGAGTCAACTCAGGAGATCTCTGTTCATTTGAAAGCCCCAAGGTTGCTATCTGAAGCAAAACTGCATTCAGATTTGTATTCTACTGCTGTATTATGGAAAGCTAGGCATTTTCTGAAAAAAGATCCCTTGCCCCCACCTTTTTTCTCTATTATACAGTAACCTAAATATCCAGGGCAAGTAAAACAAGCAAACAAACACAAATTAGAACCACAAAACCAATCAGCTGATTGCCTGTTTGGAAGGGCAGTGAGGCACTCCAGGAAACATGACAGCCTTTATTACCTCTTTTTCAAACAGAAATGTTTCATCAACAAACAGGTACCTCAGCTGAGTCTGAGTGGGAGGTTGCTTCGGAATATAATATGGTACAGGGAGGGGGGAAACAGCTGTTGCCAGGTATTTTAAGCTGTCTTCTCAGGAGGGAAAGCAATTGTTCTGCAGGGCTCTTTCACCTGCACAGAGCCTAACAAAGGTCCTTACTTTGTTACCAGGTTACCAGAAAAAGCTGGCAGCAGAAAACCTATTCAGCATCAAAGACTCCTCCAGAAACTCTGCCCCACAGCTGTTTAAATTCTTGTGGCTGTGATTCTGAGTCCTGGCAGCATGGTACTTAAAGCAATACTGTATACTTTTCCTCTTCCTGTCAGCATCCTTGGGAATTATTATTATTATTATTGGAATAGGCTGTGGCTCCAAAGGGGGATGAAGAGAACACAGGATTCCTATTTATATAGTATTTACTTATACGTAGCATATAAAGCATTTCCCTCCCTTTTATCTGGTTTTTCTCACAAGAATCCTCTGAGAGGTGAAGCTGACACATAATGATCAACAAGACACAATGCATTTAATGAGATGGCATGTCATAAAATGTGTGACATGAAATTGGATGCATTCCTTTTGCTCTGAGCTTAAGTCTGTGGGGTCCAGACAAAGAGGGTCAAAAAAGTCAAGTGAGGAGACATACAACTGGGATTCCACCTATTGCCCAATGCACACAAAAGGGGATGGAGCTTCAAGCATGCAATCAAAGCCCATTGCAGATGTCCCTGGTGGAGCGGCAGACAGTCTCCAACCCATTTTCTGCAACTTTCAGAAACCTTGAAACCTGAGCTTACTTTTAGTGATGATTGCTGAAAAACAAATTGTGTGCTTTTCCTTTCCCCCAGAGGAATAAAAAAAAAGACCCTTAGTGGCACAGTGGTAAAAGTACATTATTGCGGACAATCTTTGTCCATAGCCTGAAGTTAAATCCTGATGGGGCTCAAGGTTGACTCAGCCTTCTATCTATAGAACTTCTCAGTCATCCAGGTCATGGTTGTGCTTTTTCAAAGGTGCTTTTTCTGGAGGCAACTGGGCTTCTTGTTTTTTTCTTTGAAGACATTTTGCTTCTCATCCAAGAAACTTCTTCAGCTTTGACAGTGGGCTATTGGAGAATGAAATGGTTTATATTCCTTATAGACAGCTGGACATTTGCATCCTTTTAGACGGTCTTTGAAGCACTTGTAGGTTTATCTGTGTCCTCAGAGTCACCTGAGTAGTGCTCCTGGTTCCTGTAGTCTGCAATTTTTTCTCTGGAAATCCATTCCTACTCCCACACCATTCAAAGGGTTTTCATCTCAAATTGCATAGCTAAAAGACTTGGGAGTAAGAATGCTTCAACATTATAAACCACCCAGTGGTTTATAATGTAAGTTGTCTGCCCTGTTCTAGAACTGGTAGATGAGTTGGGCTAAAAAAGGATCTATCATTTTTGTATCCCAACATTTTTCTAAGCATCTGTGGCAGAATGTGTTTTTTTTCCAGCATACAATTTATCCTCTCAGTCTTGTGTAAGTAGTTAAGCCAGGTTTTATGTTCCTCCATCATATTCGAATAGTACCTTGACATCTGGGATGTCAAGACTTGTGTGTGTGTGAATTGGATTAGAGTGAGGGAGAGGTGCGCAGAGTCAGCCTCACTCTCTCTTCCCAGATTCCATCTTGCTCCAATAGCAGGACAAGAGTCAAGACAGTTGGAGATGGGCTGGGTGCAGTGGTTGACCAGGGCATCTTTTGTGACTTGCAGTGCTCTTAGTATACCACATCGCTTGCAGAGACCGCCTGCATGACTGTTGCCTTATGCTAGTCAATTTCATCTGCTCAGACTCTGTCTTCACATGCTTGGGATAGACAAATCTCTATCTAACCAAAGGTCAATGACCCAATGGTTACTCTCAACTGGCTACTTTGACTGGCCAGCCTGTCAAAGCTGTTGCCCAGGGTGTGGCTGCTGCACATGCTACAGCTACTAGGAGCCACAGGTGAGAGCTGAGTGAAGGTAGGGACCAAAGGTGGATGAGCTGCCCCAAAAGCTGCCCTAAAATAAGCTGCCTTAAAAGGACATGACATGCTCCTACACCAGAGGTTCTACCCCTTCCTGAACACTCCATACACCCCAAAGCCAAATTTAATGGAAATAGCAATAGCACTTAGACTTATATACTGCTTCATACTGCTTTACAGAGTTTACTAAGTGGTTTACAGAATCAGCATGTTCAATCTGGATCCTCATTTTACCAATATCAGAAGGATGGAAGGTTCAGTCAATCTTGTGCCAGTCAAAATTGAACTCCTGGCAGTGAGTTAGCTTGCCATACTGCATTCTAACCACTGCCCCACCATGGCTAGAATGCAAAACTAGGTGTTTCAGATTGAAATCTACTATATGCAGTATAAGGCAGTGTAAATCATTGGAACACAATGATTCTTATGTCTTCTCACCATTGGCTTATGCCAGAGAGAGGAAAAGTAGAATGGTGAGGCATATCTGGGTCATTGATGCTATGTATGCATAAATTGTTGCTTTGATACAATGTGGAAGAGAGTTCTGAAGAAGAAGTGGGCTATTTCAGCTCCTGCTAATGTAGGAGTCTCACTTCGATCAGGGATGTCAAACTGGCAGCCTGCGGGCCAGATAAATCATGCGCAGGCCACGCTCACCCCAGGTCTGAGAATGGGAAAAATGTCATGAAACATCATGTGACGGCAATGTGATGCAGCGAGTTTACACCCATGACTTAAATCATATGATTTTCTGAAAAAAGGTTCCACTAAAACATCTCCTATCTGGAGATTTAGAGTTCAGGATAGTAGTACAGTAGTACAGTAAAAGAGACCTTATTTCCTACCTTTCTATTTTAGACTCATATGCTACTGAAGAAACTTTAAAAGCACTAGTAATCACCCTGTTTTCAAACTCTTTCCTATGTAGCCTACGCAGCGTATGGTTTTCAATTTGCAATTATTCTTGTTAATTTTTTGTTTGTTATTCCCTTGCCAGGCCTCCCTCATTCATGTTTTTTTCATTTTAACTTGGCACAGGCATGATTCACCACAAATATTAAAGTGCATATGTGCATGCTGTTCACAATGGCTGCTGGCTTCCATCTCACAATAAGACACAGAAATTAACGTTAAATGAAGTCAGACAGGGAGGACAGAATGTCAGAAAACCACAGCTTTGACTCATTAATATTTTACAGAAAAAGTTGCTGAAACCTCCCAAGAAGTCTGATTGGAACACTTGTTCATAATTCTATCCTTGCAGTTCTTGATTCAGTTTTTATCTCAAGGTTATTAGCGCAAGAATACTTGAGATGCATCCAACTGCAATTTTGTAAATGGCTGCTATCAATAGCTTATTATCATTGTCTGCACCTCCTGCTTTCCAGTTCTCTCTGCCTTCTTTTATCATTTTATCTCCCTGCTTCCCTCACATGCAGGCAATTACACTATGTTAACATATTCCTCTTACTGGATTTCCTCCCTGCAATCTGATAAAGTGGAATGCAGTTTGAAGTTTATGCTATAATAGCTGTGAAAGAGCCACAATATTTTTGTTGTTTCAGCTATAGCAACCAATCATAACCCCTTCCTCACCACACCCACAAACACATGTCTCCAGAGGCAAAAGTAATTTTAAAATGGGAATATTCTTAATTATATGCAAAGCAGGCTCTTGATCTCCTGTTTGAGGAAGTTTAGAGGAATGTTTTGGGAAACCATCCAAAAGCATTTATTGCTTGATATTACATGCTGTCCTGCTCATGCCAATCTTGGCTTGAGTGAACAAGGAGTTTAGGCAGGGGAAGGAAAGGTAAGGTGACCAGATTTTCAGATTGGAAAAGAGGGACGCCCTTGACTGGGGGGGGGGGGGGGCTTGATTTAAAAAAAAAAAATTGTCAAAAGGTCACCCCAGGACACTGAAACCAGCATAAATACGAATCTGTTGCCAAACAAAATTTTGATCACGTGACCATGAGGATGCTGCAACGGTCGATAAGTGTGAAAAATGGTCGCAACGGTCGCTAAGTGTGAAAAATGGTCATCAGTCACCAACCTGGCCTGGTCATCAGTCACTTTTTTCAATGCCATTGTAATTTTGGTCACTAAACAGCCATGTTCCTGACTTAACAACCACCATGATTCACTTAACGTGGCAATAAAAGGTCTCAAAAATCATTTAACAAACGTCTCCCTTAGCAACAGAAATTGGGGGATCAATCCTGGTCGTAAGTCGAGGATTACCGGTAGCCAATTGCAAAAGGCAACTTTACTTGGAACAGGTGAGATTGTGCCCGGATCCCTTGCATGCCAACATCCCATCCTGTCCATGGGGAGAACTCCACAGGCGGACAAAAGCCCCAATCCCCTCTCAACCTCCAGCTGACTCTGCCATCCGCCATAACCACACATGCCCCTCAAAGGCAAAACTCAGGGGGCTGAATTCTACAGGGGGAGGAGTAAAGGGGGGATTTGAGGGGCAGCCCAAAGCACCATCTGTCTAAATTTGCATCAGGCAGGCAGTAACATTTTCATAGACCATGATCAGAGGAGCAGCTGATCCTATGGAGAGACTCCTCCTGCATTCAGTCCCAGGCCTACAAGTGGAAGTACCCTTCCTTCCTTCCTCCTTTCACCTTCCTTCCCTCCCTCCCTCTTTCTTCCTTCTAGCCTTCCTTCCTTTCCATTCTTTCTCCTTCCTTCCTTCCTCTTGCCTATCTGCCTTCTGTCTTTCTGCTCTTTAGATCTCTCTTCCTCCTTCCTTCCTCTTTCCATCCTTTCACCAAAAATCAGGATGTTTTATTAGCATCAGCATCATTCTGCTGAAAATGCCAGATTCTGTGGTACTTCTGGATGAGATTTAGAAAATTACAGAGACATGAGGAACCATTATATAATTTCACTTGGCAAAACTCTGATTAAAATAATAGCAACAAAATGTAAGGTTTTTTAATTTTAAAACTCTAGCAAAACATAGATTTATTTCCAGTTTAGTTAATTAATGCCATTATAAACAGGAATGCAATTGATTAAATAAAATGACTTTTTCTTTTATTAAGAATACTTATTCTACACTAAACTAGAAAATATTTCTTTTTTTTTTTTTAAGAGAACTTTTTTATTTTTCTTTAAAAAAAACAAACACAAATATGTCATCATTTGTCAATCATTAAGACATTGAAATACAATTTTTTTTTTGTTGTGTGTACCCCTCCCTCCCTCCACCCCCCCATCCCCCCTCCTCCTTCCCCCCCCGACTTCCCAGAACCCGTACACGGTATGGATTTTTAACTAACACAGTCTAAAATCTATTGAGAAAAAAGAAATAAAGAAATTAATGACATTCTAGATTGAACTTAGCTTCTTCTTACTGAACTAACTTTTAACAGTTTAAATCATTTCTGATCTTAAGCATAGGCTAACTGGAATTTCTTAGTCCCGTATTTATTTTGTATATAGTCAATCCATTTTTTCCAGTCTCGTTTATATCTCTCATTTGAATGATCTTTGAGATATGCCGATATTTTAGCCATTTCAGCTAAGTTTGTTACTTTCAATGTCCATTCTTGGATTGTAGGCAAGTCTTCCTTCTTCCAATATTGCGCCACCAACAGTCTTGCTGCAGTTATCAGGTGCAGAATCAAATTGGTCTCTACCACTGTAAAATCAGTACATATACCTAGTAAAAATAACTGAGGAATAAACTTTATCCTTTTTTTAAAAACATTTTGCATGACCCACCATATTTTTATCCAAAATGCCTTAACCTTTTGGCAGGTCCACCATATATGATAATATGTAGCATCGAGAGAACCACACCTCCAACATTTAGGCTGTACATTCGGATACATAGAAGCCAACTTTTTAGGATCTAAATGCCATCTATAAAACATCTTGTAAAAATTTTCTCTCAGATTTTGAGCTTGTGTAAATTTCACATTTCTTACCCAAATTCTTTCCCATGTATCCAACATTATTGGTTCCTCAATATTTTGAGCCCATTTTATCATACAATCTTTAACTAATTCTGTTTCCGAATCCATCTGTATTAATACATTATATATCCTCTTTATATGCATTAAGCTTTGATCTCTTATTTGTTTAAACAGATTATCCTCAACTTGAATAAAGCCAATTTTTTGATCTATTTTCCACCTAGCCTGTAATTGCCCATACTGGAACCATGTTTGAACTACCTTCTCCTCTTTTAATACCTCTAAAGATTTTAATTGTAATACCCCCCTTTCCGAGGTAAGAAGCTGTCTGTAAGTAAATCTGTCCTGTTTTTGTGCTGTATTCATATTTTCAATTGCATGTCTAGGAATTGCCCACATGGGTATCTTGTCATTTAATTTATATTGGTATTTCTTCCAAACCCGCAATAAAGCATTTCTCAAAATATGACTTTTAAAGTTCTTATCCAATTTTTTGTTGAATAACAGGTAAGCATGCCAACCAAATACCAGATCGTGTCCCTCAATGTTCAATATTCTATCATTGGTTAAATGAATCCAATCACTAATTACAGATAATGCCACTGCATCATAATATAGTTTTAAATTAGGTAGTTTCAATCCTCCTCTCTCACGTACATCTTGCATTATTTTCATCTTTACCCTCGGCTTCTTTCCTGCCCACACAAATTTGTTGATACCCTTCTGCCATTCTAAAAGGTTCGCATCTTTTTTAAGTATAGGTAACATTTGGAAAAGAAATAAAATTTTGGTAAAATGTTCATTTTCACTGCCGCTATCCTGCCCAGCAAAGATAAGTGCAATTTCTCCCATTTTTTCATCTCTGTCTGTATGCTATGCCAAAGTGGTTCATAATTATGCTTATATAATTTCCCATTTGAAGTTAAAATGTTAACTCCAAGATATTTGACTTTTTTAACTACCTCACATCCTAGCATCACTCCTAATTCTTCCTTTTGTTTAATATTCATATTTATAGCTAATATTTTGGTTTTTCCTAAGTTTATTTTAAAGCCAGACACTTGACCATATTGATTAATCGTATTCATTAAAACCATACTGGATTCCTGCGGTTGTTCCAATATTATGACCAAATCATCCGCAAAAGCGCGGACTCTATATTCTTGCTGCCTAATCTTGATCCCTTTTAAACCATCCAAGCCCCGTATTTTATTCAACAATACTTCCAAAGTTATAATAAACAATAATGGGGACAAAGGACAACCCTGTCTTGTACCTTTTCCAATTTGAAAAGAGTCTGTTAAACTTCCATTGACTATGATTTGTGCTGTTTGCTGTTGGTATATTGCTTTAATTGACTGTAAAAAATTATCTCCTATCTGCATTTTTTGCAATATCTTCAGCAGAAATTGCCAGTTAACTCGATCAAAGGCCTTCTCAGCATCCAAAAATATAAACGCAGCAGGGATCTGGTTGTTCTTTCCCAAATATTCTAATGCATTAATAATTAATCTGACATTACTTTTCATCTGTCTCCCTTGTATAAAACCTGTTTGGTCCGTATGTATCAATTGTTGAATGACCAACATTAACCTATTTGCTAATATTTTAGTAAAAATTTTATAATCTACATTCAGTAATGAAATGGGTCTATAATTTTTGGGTTGAGTAGTATCTTGATCTTCTTTGGGTATCAAAGATATAAACGCTGTCTTCCAAGATGGAGGGACTTTACCTTCCGTTTGAATCATATTAAATAATTCTTTAAGAGGTTCTACCATTTCTAACTGTAAGTTTTTGTAGTAAACCGCTGTCAAGCCATCTGTACCTGGTGCTTTCCCTGGCTTTAATTGCTTAATTACCTGCAGGATTTCCCCCGAGGTTATTGGTTGATTCAATTTTTGCCTGTGTTCTTCTCTAACTGAAGGTATTTTCTCCTTGTCTAAATATTTGTCTATGTCTAAACCATTAATTTTATCCCCTTTATACAGTTCTGTAAAAAATTCCCAGAAAGCCTTTTGAATCTCTTCCTGTTGGAACACCTCCTTCCCTCTGTAAATCAGTTTAGATATATTTCGAGTTTTCCTTTTTTTCCTAATCTGATAAGCTAACCATCTGCCAGGTTTGTTTGCATTACAAAAAGTATTGTGTTTTGCATATAATAAATTAGTAGCTACCTGGTCAGAGATCAACATGTCAAATTGAGATTTTAATATGTTAATAGCTTCCTTAACCTTTGTATCGTCTGGTTTCCTTGTTAACTCCAGCTCTTTTCTCTTAATTTCCTCTTCCAGTTCTGTTCGTTTTAGCCCTTGCTTATTTCTATGTGTTTTATTTATATTCATCAAAACTCCTCTCATATACGCTTTGCTTGCATCCCATACAAATTCCATAGATGTACCCTTATTCATATTCAAAACAAAATATTCAGATAGTAATTTTTTACAATCATTAATATAGTTTTCATATCTAAATAAATTTTCATTCAGTCTCCAAAACCTTCTTGCCTGCACTACCCTTCCCAACTCCATCCAAACTGGGTTATGGTCCGAAAGGACTCTAGCTGCAATCTTTGTTTTCTTGACCCTAGAAAGCAAATCATTAGTGGTTAGAATAAAATCGATCCTTGAAAGGGATTGATGCCTGTCCGAGAAGAAAGTGAAGTCATATTCCTCTGCATTTCTTTCTCGCCAGATATCTCTCAATTCAAAATCATCCATAATGTCAAAGAAAGATTTGGGTAACTTTGCTCGCATCTTGGTATTTAGGCGGGAAATCTTCTTATCTCTCTTAGTGTCTATCACTCCATTCCAGTCACCCAATAGTATACAGGAACTATAGTCCCACTGTACTAATTTAGCATGAAGATTTCTATAGAATCTATCTTGCTGTTGATTGGGAGCATAAATTCCCAAAAGTAATGTCTTTTTCCCTTCTAAGATTAAGTCTAAAGCAATATATCTTCCGAAGGGATCTGCTTCTATTAATTCAGCTTTCATATCTTTTCTTAAGTATACAACTATACCATTCTTCTTTTCCATAGCAGAAGCTGCAAAATGTTGACCAAGTTTTGAGTTGATCAAATATTTTTGATCAGTTGACTTGATATGAGTTTCTTGCAAACAAATTACATCGTTCTTAAACTGTTTAAGATAATGAAATATTTTCTTCCTCTTCTGTGGAGAGTTCAGTCCGTTGACATTCCATGTTAAAATCTTAGTTGTCATCTTTGGTTGGTTGAAGCATTTTTAGAGCTTCCTGCACGGCCTGTTTAACCTTAGGTCTAGCTCCTCCCACTGCTTCCAGATTTGTTGTTGTAGTTCCTTGATCGATGGCCGATGATTGTTGATGCTGTTGCCTCTTAGCTTGTTTCTCCATACGTCTAGTAGTCATGCGGCTAGGTCTTGGTTCCATAGCACCTTGCACTTCTAGAGAAGAGAGATGCTCCATCTTGTCTGGTGGTTGTGTAGTTTGCTGTCTATCCTGTCCTTCTTGTGGTCTTTCTCTAGGTCCAGATGGTGCAGGGTGTCCGGCCTTCAATATATTATAATAAAAATCTCGGGCTTTCCATACAGAGTTGAGGCGGTACCTTTGCTTATCAAATGTAAATATGATGCCAAATGGTGCATCCCATCTATACTGTATCTGACGATTTCTGAGTTCTTCGACCAAAAAAGCGTAGTCTCTTCTGGCTCTTAACATTTGAGGTGGTATCTCTTTCAAAACAGCCAGGTCTTGACCGCCAATTTGAAGCTTAGTGTTATAAGACGCTTGCAGTACCATATTTCTGAACTCTCTTGTAGTAAAATATATAACGATGTCTCGAGGAAGCTGCTTCTGCTTTGCCAGCCAGGAGTTAACGCGGTAAGCTTTGTCAATTTGTCAGCCTTGGTTGGTCCCTGGTCTTCCCATCAGGCGGTCAAAAGCTTCCGATAGGATCTGTTTCAGGTTCTCCTGTTTCTCCTCACGCAGCCCCCTTACTCTTAATGCGAACTCCATTTGTCGGTACTGTATCATAATAATTTCTTTTTCAGCATTTTCCACTTTTTGTTCCACCACCTCTGTTTTCAATGTCAAGTTAGCATTGGCATCATTAAGAACCTCTAGAGTATCTTCCACTCCAGAAATATGTTCTGTTAATACAGTTACAAGACTCAGCATGTCGTCTCTAATTTTATCAACCTTAGCCTCAAATTTCTCATACAACTCCTGTTTAAGTCCTTTTATTTCACTTTTAATTTCACTTTTAATTTCTTCTTTCATTTCTTTTATTTCCTCTTTTCTCTCCTCTCTATTATCTCTAAATTTATCTTCCATTTTAATTGTCTGTGCATTAAGAGCCTCGCTTAGATTACTCAGAAAAAATTCTTTCGTTAACACATCCCCAGCAGGGGGCGTAGGAAGCGGAGGCTGCAGCTTTGTACCAGGCACTGAGGATGTGCCCCTGGAAGTAGAGGGTGACGACTTCAAGTTAATATTTGGTTTTGAAGCCATTTCAAAATTTATCTGCCTGCAGTTAATAAAACTCTATTGCCTAAATATGCAGCTTTAAGTAAAGAGGCTTTTATTTTGAAATTTAAGGCTTGGCAAAAGTTTCAGTGAGTAAACATTGTAACAAGACCGTTCAACAGATTCATCACCATTTAACTTCCAAATAAGCAAAGTTAATGAAGGAGTAAAATTCTTCTATTGTGAAACCAAAACATGTGATAAGCTATCTCTTTTGTTTTGAATTCTTTTGAAGTCTTGTGAGAATTAGCAAAAGGTGTTCGTTATTACCGGAGAAACCAGCCTACTCGGCGCCATTTTAAAAGCCTCTGAGTAAATAATTTTTCGGAGGAGAAAAAGAGAAGAAGCTAAAATGTTGATAAGCAATTATTGTCCTCGCAGTAAACGGATTCAGCTCGTGATAAGATTAAATCAAACAAAACTTAGAGCAGAGTGGGAGAGACCTACTTTGTCCTGCACAAGGCAGTTTGAAGTTCCCAGCACGGACAGCCGTTCTGCCTTGGGCTAGCCCCCCTTTCCTTGCAAGCACAAAAGCTGCAAAAATCGAAGAGCATTTGCCAGCAAAACAGTTTCTTCTTTCCCTCTTGCCTGAAGGATAAGAAAACCTGATAAGACGTCAGATGGAAGATCCTCTAATCAGGTACGTAGCCAGGAATTCGGAGGCAGCTGATTTTTTGCTGCTTCCACCAGTAAGCTCCTCCCAGGAAGTCCAACTAGAAAATATTTCATAGGCCCTTCAACAAGTTTGTTACAAATTTTCAGGATTGCATGCATTCTTGAAACTGATACCATGTAATGTTAAAAAGCAGATAGCTAACTAAGTACACTAAAAACCATGTTTAATTATTTGCTACTTGAGGCCAATAGCAATGATGAAGAAATTTCTGTCATCCTCAGTGACAATATTTTTAGGGCCAAAAAATAAAACTCTGTATATTGGATCTGTTGAATGGAGAAAGGCTTGCTCCCCCATTTCAAGGAGCTGCTGCTTCTTCCACTGCCTCCTCCCCCCCACCTCTTAGAAGTCCAGCCAGCTGCCCGCCAAGCTCTCTGCGGAGACTCACCCAGAGTTTTCACCGCGATTTGCCTGGTGAGGGGAGGCGGCAGGTTGATGCAGACCAAATCCACAGTATAATAAATACAAGTATAATAAATACCTTCCTCCTCCTTCTCCTCGCTGCGATCTGGATGCCTGACGCGCCTTCCTTTCCTCCGCGTTCGGCCCTTTCGCGTGGAGCCTCAAGATTATGAGCAATGCAGGGTTGCTAAGTTAAGGGCGTCCGGTCCCAACTGGGAGCAGTGGCTGGCTCTGCTCACGGCCGCGGGCCCCTGCCCTGCTGCGTCAGGCGCATCTTCAACAGCATGACCCGGCATCCCAAGCGAAGCTCCCCGTCCCCCGCCTAGCTACGTTGCCCACACGCACGGGGATTCAAAGTATCCGGCCGGATTTCTTGAATCCCCGCGCGTGTGGGCAACGCAGCTAGGCGGGCTCTGCTTGGGATGACCAGGCTATGGAGGGCATATAGCCTGGTCATCTCAAGCGAAGCTGCCCCCCCCCCCGCCTAGCTGCGTTGCCCACACGCACGGGGATTCAAAGTATCCAGCCGGATTTCTTGAATCCCCGCGCGTGTGGGCAACGCAGCTAGGCGGGCTCTGCTTGGGATGACCAGGCTATGGAGGGCATATAGCCTAGTCATCTCAAGCGAAGCTTCCCCCCCCCCCGCCTAGCTACGTTGCCCACACGCACGGGGATTCAAAGTATCCAGCCGGATTTCTTAAATCCCCGCGCGTGTGGGCAACGCAGCTAGGCGGGCTCTGCTTGGGATGACCAGGCTATGGAGGGCATAGCCTGGTCATCTCAAGCGAAGCTCCCCCCCCCGCCTAGCTGCGTTGCCCACACGCACGGGGATTCAAAGTAACCAGCCGGATTTCTTGAATCCCTGCGCGTGTGGGCAACGCAGCTAGGCGGGCGGGCAACCCGCTTGCTGTTGAAGACACGCTGGACGCGGCAGGGCAGGGGCCCGCGGCCGGGAGTGGCTTCTGGCGGCTACCGGGTGGCGATCTCACACCATCCGCTCGCGGCTCTTAGTACTCACCAGTCAGCGCAGCTGCAACCTCTTTCGTCTTTTGGCGAAAGGAAATGGAGACTCGCGCAGGCGTGCTGAAAATTTCCCATCCCAGCCAGCTCACTGATTGGCTGGAGTCCAGGCCAATCCAATCAGTGAGCGGCAGGCTGGGCTGGCTTAAATTTGTAGGTAGGTAAAAGCACGCTTTTTTTGGCGCTCGCAGCTCCCGCCCATCAGCTGCTAGCTTGCTGGGCTGGCTCATCGGTAGGATAGAGAACAGAACGATGAGCCAGCCCAGCAAGCTAGCAGCTGATGGGCGGGAGCTGCGAGCGCCAAAAAAAGTGTGCCTTTTAAAAAGGCGGGCGGGACGCGGGAAAATGCATTAAAAAGCGGGGGTGTCCCGCCAAAAGCGGGACGTCTGGTCACCTTAAGGAAAGGGGAAAATGAGAAAATGATGTGATGAACATTTAGCCCCAATGGCATATGCGGGAAGTAGATATGTGCAAGATGTGGGCATGATGTCATATCACCATCTTGTATATTTGATATGTCCTGTAGTCACCTTGATTGAGCATCGTCTTGAAATCCAAATGTATTTTATTAGAAAATGCTGTACAATAAAGCACTCTGCTTGCTGGAAAGTATGCTATTTGCTCAGAAAGGGACCCAAGATGGTAGAAGGAATTCTGGGGGATATGGGAATATGTTAGTGGTGGTAAAAATCAGTCCCATCTTTTGTATTTAGGTAATGTGAATTTTCCATGCAACTATTCCTGACAGGACAGCCATTTTGTGAATAAGCAACCCTCCATTTCAAAGGTATAAAGCCATGATATGCTCCAAAGGTGCACAAAAGTACCAATATTCAAGAATTAGTAGTATACCTTTTGTGATATTTACAATAACAAGTTGGAAGGGACATTAAAGGTCAGTCAGGAAACCCTATACCATTTCAGACAAATGGTTGTCCAATCTCTTCTTAAAAACTTCCAGTGCTAGAGCATTGCCAATTTCTGGAAGCAAGTTGTCCCACTCCTTTGACCAAGTCTTTTAAAATTAACACCACAGCAAACTAAACAGAGCACTGGTGATATTACCTAGTTAGATTATGAAATGTCTGAAAGCAAACAGTCAAGCTCAGAAAGCACCAAGGACTACACAAAAATAATCTAAACAGAAAATTGCTGGCTTTTTCTAAAATGGGATTCTTGCATAATTGAATTAGGTTTTACAGTTTAATAGCCTAAGATTTGTGAATCCCCTTATATATATATATGCACTTTCCCCTTATATATATGCTTTATATATATATGCTACATATATGATATATGATATGATATATGCCATATATGTATGTGTGTATATATAAATAAATATATATTTATAAATAAATAAATAAACAAATAAACACACACACACACACACATATATATACACACACACACACATACATACGTACGTACGTAGTACATACATACATACATGTGTGTGTGTGTGTGTGTGTGTGTTGTGTTTGTGCTGATAAATAAATAAAGGGAGACTAGTATAGATCTATTTCAAGCTATTTAGCTCTCATCAGCTAGCCATACTCTTACTGGGAATTTTCTAAGCAACTATTCCTGACAGGACGGCCATTTTGTGAATAAGCAACCCTCCATTTCAAAGGTATAAAGCCATGAGTTAGTGGTTAACACATCTGCCTAAGATGCAATACAGCACAGGTTCAATTCCCAGTAAGGGTATGGCTAGCTGATGAGAGCTAAATAGCTTGAAATAGATCTATACTAGTCTCCCTTTATTTATTTATCAGCACAAATACAATGTGTGTGTGTGTGTGTGTGTGTGTGTGTGTTTATTTGTGCTGATAAATAAATAAAGGGAGACTAATATAGATCTATTTCAAGCTATTTAGCTCTCATCAGCTAGCCATGATGGAAGCAGTTAGCTTCCTCCCATAATTGGGGCTGTATGTATGTATGTGTGTGTGTATATATACATACACACAGTGGTTCATCCCAATAGGGCTACCATGTCCAGCTTGCAGAAATTCAGATGATAAATAAAGTAGATATAGTAAAGAGTTTGTTTCTTTCTTTTTAATTTTTTTGTTGTCTTCTAGTGGGTATTCATTCCAAGTGCGTCTAGGTAGAACAGGCAAAACACTGTAATTAATTACAGCATTTATAATATCTAGATTTCATTCCATCTTCCTATTGAGAAATGTATTTGTACCAGCTTCTATAAATTCTGGTTTATTTCCTCAAATTCTGGATTATAATTTCCTATCCACAGCTATACCATCAGAAGGATAGATTTTCACTCTGTTCAATGAAATATTATGTTACCCTCTATAATAGTTACCAGAAGGATTTTATTCATTTGTTCCTTTAGTTAATTGGATTACTTACTTCACAGATACACACTCACATATCACAGTACCCTGTTGAAAATTTAATATAAAAATACCATTATTACAATAACAATAGCGAGAATAATGATTTATTAAACTTGTATGTTTCCTGATTCCCAGCAACTTTAGGCATCTCACAACAATCAAGGAATTATGATAAAATGTGTAAAAGATAAAGATTATGATATAATTTCAGAAATGTAGAAAAATTCAACATTTTCTTTCACCCTTTATGAGGTTGTGTAGGATAAGACATAATGTAGGTTTCTATGTCTGTGCTATTGCCCTCTAAATTACAGGGCTGTCAAACTGGCGGCCTGCAGGCAGATGCGTTACATGCAGGCCACCCCCATTCGAGATCCGCAAAGGTAAAAAAAAATATGATACTTCACATGACACAATTGAATTTGACACCCGTGGTCTAAAATGATGCGTGGGTAAAATTCCTGAAAACAATTTGGAGGAGAGAATTTAGTCCCTAATACACCATTTGGAACTACTTAGTATTTCCACATGTTGAGTGGTGTCAGGCTTTTAAATCTGGTGTCAAGTTTGCACATGGCATCCACACCGCTAAGCAGCAAAGTGAATATTTATAATTGTGCTATCTCAGAATGATCTTGGAGAAATTACTGGTTCAGTGTGCAGCTAGATAAGTAGTGCAGAACACAAAAAGAGATACCGTAATCCAATTTGCTGTTTGGGAGATAGCATCATAGCTTAGATGTATCTAGCACTATCTCACTCTATAAAACAAGTTTATTAATTTTTACAGTACCATAATACTGAAATTTTGGAAGCACTTAAGGATTAACTTGCAATAAAATTATAGATTTGACAGGCGCCATTTATGAGATCACATACAACTCTTATTCACAAACAGGAATCACAAGAAAATACTATTGATAGAGAACTATTCAGACTTGCTTATATACACCAACCAAATGAAGAAGTCATGATTTCCATAGGTAAATACATTCTCTGGTTTCCCTTCTTTAGTATTCCTTATGGCCAAAAGAATATATTGGCTTAAAGATATGTGTTTATGTCTATGTGATTATATCACAGTTTTTAATAATCCCTTTTATGTACCAAACTGAAAGCTACAAAACTGAGTGAATGATTGGAAGACCAGGAATCTTATTCTTTCTTGCATTTTGATTCTCTCAAATTGAATTCAGCAAACTTATGCTGAACTGTGCTTTACAGCATTAAACGTCCACTTGAAAATAATGAATTTAAAATATATGGATTAATAAATCACAAGTAGAATCAGTAAACAAGGTGCTTTATGAATAAACCAGGCCTATATTGCCGGTTCAATACACCATTTAAAGATAACAATTGCTGGGTTTTCTCATCAGACTCAGCCCAAACAAAACAAGCTATGGAATAATTTAGTGTGAATCAAGCCATTATCAGCTGTTCTTTTATTTCAAATGGTTTTGGTACCAATCTAATCTAGCAGTAGGGTTGGAAATAATGTGATGGCTTGCTGTCAACTAAGTTGCAAACTAATGTTCATAGTTTTATAATTGTATGTTAGACTGGTTTCAGTGCAGCACTTAACAGTTGTCATTTCTGTAGAACAGACTTAAGGTGTTCTTTGCCTCTTTCTATTAACACACCTGCAAGCATTTAAAGACTCTTCTGCTTGGCATGCCATATGCCTCAACCGTAATTATTGCCATATTACTGATAATTTGTCAGCGTTATTACAGAAGAAATTAATTATGCATCATAAAACTTTAATAATACCAATATGTCAAGGATAAATACATGTTGGATCATCACCAAGCAATAAACATATAATGAAGCATATACAAATAGATTACAGGGCGGGGCATAACCTTTTCCTAGGGGGTCACAGCAAGATCGACAGCAGTTTACAACTTCCGCGACACCTCATTTTAAAGCCCATAAAAAACTGAATTGAATGAGCTATTAAATGTTAAATTTGCTTTAAGAATGGCTGGAAAATTCGATTCGGAAGAACAAAGGATCATTGACAGAATAAAATGCATTGCCTTTCGAGAGGCTCGCGATGCTGGAGCGACATTTATCAATCGAAAATGGATTGCAAACAAATTGAAACGTCATCCGGATTGGGTTACTGATAATTGGAACAAAACAGCCCAAGAATGTTTCACAAAATTTGGAGAAGGGCGTCCTCTGCAACTGTCCCAAGAAAGCAAAGCCATCATTGCAACTGGCAGTCGCAAACAACGAAAAGGAAACCGAAAAGTGGCCCAAGAAATCCTTCAAATTCGTGGAAAACGAGTTGATCAAAGGACAATCGGCCGATATCGAGAACGAGAAGGTTTGAAGCCATTCCACGTCATTTGCAAACCATTGAAAACTCAAACACACGTTCAAGATCGGCTTTGGTTGTGCGATTGGTTGTCTGAATGGACCGAGGAAGATTTTCTTCATTTGGCGCCATCTGACGAATTCTTCGTTTATGCCATTCGAAAACCGAATTTCCAGAACGATCGAATTTGGGCTAAAGACGTTGACGACATCGCCAAACATGAACGATATCGACAAATCGTTCGCAATCCGACTTGCATCGGGATTTTCGTCATTTTCACAGCCAAGAAACTGCATTGGGTTTTGAAGGATAAAGGGGAATCCTGGGATGGCAGTTATTTCCGTGAGAAAATTTTATTGGAGAATGTCATTCCATTTCTCAGTGATCCAGACAATGTCTTGGTGGTTGGTGAGGCTGTCTTTCTTCATGACAAAGCTCCTTGCATGCGTGCAAATGCGACTCAGCAATTGTTAAAGGAAAACAATGTCGAATTTTGGGGCAATGGCGTCTGGCCGGGAAATTCGCCAGATCTCAATCCGGCAGAGAACATTGGGGCCATAATTAAGGATGAAGTGGAAGCTCTGATGATTCAGGAGCAAGGTCAAAATCGATATTCGGTTGAAACTTTGAGAATGAATTTGGAAACTGTTGAAAAATCTGGAAAATCGAACGGAACTGTTTGAAGATTTGTTGTGTTCTTATCCACCTCGTTTGAATGCTGTTCGAAGGGCTAATGGTGGTCATACTGACTATTAAATCATGTCAATAAACTCAGTTTTTGATGGGCTTTCGAATGGTGTATGAATTATTTGTGTTGTTATTACAAGTGTTGCTGTGACCCCCTAGGAAAAGGTTATGCCCCGCCCTGTACTTCTAATATATGACTTCTCTCATTCTTTAAATGTCATCAGCTGCAATCAAATTATTGGAGACATCTATGTTCATTATGTTTATTTTAATTAATATAAATTTATGTTCCCTGTCTATATTTTGCTCCATTTTGATAAAAAACATATGAATACCCCAAAACAACACCAAATGTATTTTGACATTTTCTTCCTGCAGCTCTGTCATAAAATGTGTTTTTGTTTATTATCTTGCAGCATTATCTTACAGCATTTACAAGGCAACCTCAGCAGTTTGATACCATGTTTCTTCAAAAAGATGACCCGCCTATCAAGTTTTTGAGCACATGTGATCAAATTAAGCCCCACCCACAAAATTAGCTCCAATTAAGACTCCACCCACCACAGGGTGCAGGAGGTGGAGCAAGCCACACAGGTAAAAAATAAGCTAGGGTGGAGGTAGAGGGTGTATGAAGCTGCCCTACTTACCAGGCATCGCACAACCCAATATCTGCCTAGCCTTCTTCTGTGGCCACTTACCGCTACTTTCACACATCACCTCGGCGTCCATTTTGCATTCAGATGCCTGCTGGAAGGCATCTGCAGCGGACAACAGAGCTCTGGATCTGGATGAGGAAGGGGAAGAGGAGGCCGGGGCGATGCATGCGAGTGGAGGCAAGCTGCTGCAGAAGAAGTAGGCCAGCAGCAGGCTCCTGCTGGGTGGGCCTGTCGATACCACCACCATGAGGTGAGTCAGTAATTAGAACCGTCCAAAAAGAAGGCCTAGCCATTTTTTCAGGGTCAAAAGAAAATAAGACCCCACTTTCTTTTTGAAGAAACACAGTATCTAAATCTCATAGCATTACATGATAATAAATAAATATATTATTTTCTTTATGGGTTTGCCTAATTACAAATATTGCATGATTTGGAAGATAAATGCATTCTTTTTTACAGACGATGTTTAGGGAGTATAGAACAATACTTGTAAAATTTTAACTGAGAAATAGATTATTTATTTATTTATTTATTTATTTATTTATTTATTTATTTATTTATTTGTTTGTTTGTTTTGTATGCCGCCCACTCCTGGAGGACTCTGGTCAGCTCACAAAAGACAAGGGAAAGGGGGAAACGAGACAAAGACAACATATTAAAAACAAAACCAACATTCACAATTTCCGTGGAGGTAGATGTTTCTCAGACCCCCCAGCCTGCTGGAACAGCCAGGACTTGGTGGCTTTGCGGAAGGCCGGGAGGGTAGTAAGGGTCCGGATCTCGACAGGGAGCTCGTTCCAGAGGGCCAGAGCTGCAACAGAAAAGGCTCTCCCCCGGGGAGTCGCCAGCCAACATTGGCTGGCAGATGGAATCCGGAGGAGACCTAACCTGTGATCTAATTGGTCTGAGAGAGGTAATCGGCAGGAAGCGGTCTCTCAGGTACCCAGGTCCGATGCCATGTAGGGCTTTATAGGTAGCGACCAGCACCTTGAATCGGATTCGGAGACTAATAGGTAGCCAGTGCAGCTCGCAGAGCATAGGTGTAATGTGGGTGTACCTTGGTGCACCCACAATCACTCGTGCGGCTGCATTCTGGACTAATTGGAGTCTTTGAACACTCTTCAAGGGCAGCCCCATGTAGAGCGCATTACAATAATCCAGTCTTGAGGTCACAAGGGCGTGAGTGACTGTCTGAAGGGCCTCCCGATCCAGGTAGGGTTGCAATTGGTGCACCAAGCGAACCTGGGCAAAGGTCCCCCTGGTCACAGCCGACAGATGGTGTTCTAAAGTCAGCTGTGGGTCCAGGAGGACTCCCAAATTGCGAACCCTCTCTGAGGGGCGTATAATTTCACCCCCAGCCTGAGAGATGGAATAGTTAGCCAATCTTTGGGAGGGAACATCAGAAGCTACTCGGTCTTGTCTGGATTGAGTGCCAACTTGTTTGCTCCCATCCAGACTCTAACAGCCTCCAGGCACTGGCACATCGCTTCTACTGCTTCGCTGAGTTGGCATGGGGCAGACAGATACAACTGCGTATCGTCTGCATATTGGTGATACTTAATCCCGTGCCGGCGTATGATCTCACCCAGCAGCTTCATGTAGATGTTAAATAGGAGGGGGGACAGGACCGAACCCTACAGCACCCCATAATTGAGGGGCCTTGGGGTTGATCTCTGCCCTCCGACCAACACCGACTGCGATCTGTCTGAGAGGTAGGAGGAGAACCACCATAAAACAGTGCCGCCACCCCCACCTCTCGCAACCGTCGCAGAAGGATACCTTGGTCGATGGTATTGAAGGCCGCTGAGAGGTCAAGAAGCACAAGGATAGAGGGGTGACCCCTATCCCTGGCCCGCCAGAGATCATCGATCAGCGCGACCAAAGCAGTTTCCATGCTGTAACCAGGCCTGAAACCTGACTGAAAAGAGTCTAGATAATTGGCTTCATCCGAGGACCGTCGGAGTTGCGAGGCCACCACTTTCTCAACAACCTTCCCTACAAAGGGAAGGTTGGAAACTGGGCAATAGTTGCTCAAAATGGTTGGGTCCAGAGATGGTTTCTTCAGGAGGGGTCTCACCACCGCATCCTTTAGGAGGGGAAGATTCCCTCCCAAAGAGAGGTGTTCACAATCGTCTGGATCCAGCCGCGTGTCACCTCCCTGCTGGTCGAGACCAGCCAGGAGGGACACGGGTCCAGTATACAAGTGGAGGCACTCACTGCTCCCATGGCCTTGTCCACTTCATCAGGAGAAGCCCGTTGAAACTCAATCCATAAAGCATGCTCAAGACCCTCCCCCGGTACCTCGGCTGGTATCGTGCAATTGGAGTCCAGCTCTGTCCGAATGCAAGTGACTTTATCCATCAAATACTGAACAAATTCCTCAGCTCTACCTTGTAGAGGGTCACCCGCATCCCTCCCTTTCAAGAGGGAGCGAGTTATCCTAAACAAGGCAGCTGGGCGCGATTTGGCGGATGCAATAAGGGTGGCAAAATGCGAACATTTCACCGCCCGTATTGCCACGAGATAGGCTCTGATAAAGGCTCTCATCAGTGCTCGGTCTGACTCAGATTTACTGGCCCTCCAGTGGCGCTCTTTTGGCGCTTCATCTCCCGGAGTTCCTCGGTGAACCAAGGAGCCCTCCTGTATCCGCCGCCTCGGAGAGGTCGCAAAGGCGCAATCTGGTTTAGAGCCCCTGCCGCCGCTGTATTCCAAGCAGCACCGGATTGTGGACGATAGTGTCAGGTATTTCTCCAAGCGCCGTCTGAAATCCCATTGGGTCCATCAGGAGCCTGGGGCAGAACCACCTAATCGGTTCCCCCTCCCTACAGTGGGGGATTGGTGAAAGTCAATTTCCGAAAGTCAAGCCTCAGCAGGAAGTGATTGGACCATGACAAGGGCAAGGTTTTAGTGCCCTTCAACTCTAGATCACATCTCCACTGCTCCAAAAGAAATACAAGGTCAAGTGTGTGACCCGCTGAATGAGTCGAACCTCGAATTACTTGGGTCAAGTCCATGACTGTCATGGAAGCCATGAACTCCTGCGCCCCATCAGGGCGTTCACCAAGTGTAGGCAGGTTGAAATCCCCATAAGCCTGGGGAACTCCACCGCCAACTCGGCTACTGACTCCACCGCCTCCTCGGCTACTGACTCGAGGAGTGAGGGGAGGGCTGTTGCAACACTGTTGGGAGGTAGGTACAGACCCACTTGACCACCAAGGTCCAGCTTCATCAACAGGGACTCACACCCGACAAACTCCGGAGCAGGGATCCTATGAGGAACTAATGACCCTCGGACGATGACAGCCACTCCCCCACCCCTTTCTTGGGGTCACGGCTGATGAAGCACCTGAAAACCTTCTGGGCACATTTCGGTGAGGGAGACTCCTCCCTCTGGGCCCAGCCAGGTTTCAGTAATACATGCCAGGTCTGCCCCCTCGTCTAAAATTAGGTCCCGGATAAGTGGAGCTTTGTGAACCACAGACCTGGCATTTAGCAACAACAGCCTGAGACCAGGGCCCTGACAATTCTCGCCGTTAAAATATGCAGCGATTGTTCTCCTTATTCATGAGACATGATCAACTTTTATAAAACATATTGTTTATTCTGGGAGGTCCAATCATAATAATTTCATAGTTTTGGTTGTATTTTTGACCACATATTCTCAGAAAATATGTATTTCTAAGCAAACTAAGCAGAACACACATTTTTTTATTTATTTAGATGTGCTAAATATTTAAACTTTCAGAGAATTTCATCTGGAACAGTGTTCGGATATGCATTTAACTTCAGGACATACAGATTAGATGGGTTCTTCAGGGAATTACCAAAGAGCAAATTCATCAAGTATTACTAGTGCTGCTATATTAATGCTATATTAATCCAAATACACTGAGGAAATGCAAAGAACTAAAAACATAAAGACATGTCATATTGTATTTAAATGCTTTAAGACTCAGAGAAGCAGTATGACCTCTAAGCATCATTTTACAATAATATCTAAACAAGGCAAAAATAATATTTTTCCACAAATAATAAACAAAAAATCATAACAGGAAAAAATATCTAAGATACAAAATATAAAACACTATAACCACACAAAAGGTGGAATAGTAGGTAAAATCCATTTCAAAGTCTAGAATCAGACCAATTACATTACATCCACTTATCTTAAAGATGCTCGTGGATGTCATTTTAGAGTCTTTCCCTATGATCTTTGAGAGATTATATTGGATAGGCATAATACTAGAGCTCTTGTAGAGAGCCTGGAGAAGGCTTAAAGAGAAAATTTAAAAACCTATAGAAATAATAAAGTCATAAACATTCCTTAAAACCTGAAAAAAATGTTAGGAAGAAACAGACTTGCTTTCTCCCTGATTCAAAAAGGCAATGGTTCTCAACATTGGCAAATTTAAGACATGTGGACTACGACTCCCAGAATTCCATAGCTAGCTGTGGAAGTTTTCCTGCAAAATCAGTTTTCTGATTAATTCAACTGTGTAGGGTTGATAGATTTAGAGAAAAGCAATGCTGTTCTTATCTGCAAAAATAAAAAAAGTTTTGGATAAGGTCAGGCCAATGAGCTTGACATTAGTTACTTTTCAAAAAAACTGGAGTAGATTATTAAAGAGTCAGGTGGTAAATATTTAGAAAAGAATATATTCTTTTCTAAGAATATTTTATATTTCTTTTTGAACAGCAGGAAGTACCACAAACCTTTCTACATCTTCTATAATTTTCTGAAATCCTGGTTTTTGTATTTTTATTATATACTTTATTCATTACACATGAAACTCAGCCAACTGAACATTCAAAAATGCATTACAAATACCAGTGACTGGTGCTAATGGTTGATACGGTTTGCTGCCAGTGTCCTAGGTATCAACCAAGTACATTTTTAAAATATAAGATGTTCTGAGTAGCGCGGTTTTTTAGAGTTCTGCTGGTGTTATTGCAGGAAGCTGCAATGTGCTGATGTATATTATTATTATTATTATTATTCAATTGTATCACAGCGGCCAGTTGTTTCGCCGGATTTGGCATTGGTTACTAGTCGGGCCCCACCCAAGGGCCTAGGACGTCATAACGTATTTTCGTAATATGCATGCAGATCCAAGCAGTGTGGCTTTTTGCATTTGACTGATGGTGATTTTGTCAATTTTTAACTGTTTTAAATGTAATTCCAGTGCTTTTGGAATAGCACCCAGTGTGCCAATTACCACTGGAATTACCACTGCTGGTTTGTGCCATAGTCATTAAATTTTGATTTTTAAGTCCTGGTATCTTGCGATTTTTTCATGTTCCTTCTCGGCGACCCTGCTATCACCTGGTATTGCAATATCTATGATTGTAACCTTGTTTTTCTCAACCAGTGTGATGTCTGGTGTATTATGCACCAGTATTTTGTCCGTTTGTATACGGAAATCCCACAAGATCTTGACCATCTGATTTTCTGTGACTTTTTCAGGCTGATATTCCCACCAGTTTGTTGCTGTTTTAATATTATAATTTTTGCACAAATTCCAATGGATCATTTGTGCTACTGAATTGTGCCACAATTTATAATCAGTCTGTGTGATTTTTTTACAGCAGCTGAGTATGTGATCAACAGTTTCACCAGCTTCTTTGCAAAGTCTGCATTTGGCATCATCAGAGCATTTTTCGATTTTGGCCTTAATGGCATTTGTGCGGATAGCTTGTTCTTGCGCAGCCAGGATGAGTGACTCTGTTTCTTTCTTTAATGTACCTGTTGTTAACCATAACCAAGTTTGTCCACTGTCCACTTTATCTTTTATTTTTTCGAGAAATTGGCCATGCAGTGCTTTGTTCTGCCAACTCTCCATTCTTGGTTTTATCACATCTTTTCTGTATTCTTGTTTCGTCTGTTGGGCCTTCAGTAGTTTTTTGTTCTTTACTTCAATTAATAGATGTTCTTGACTTTCTTTTAAATAATCAGCCAGTGCATGTTTTTCTTCTTCAACTGTTTGCTTCACTTGTAGTAATCCTCTGCCACCTGATTTTCGGGGCAGGTATAGTCTATCAGTATCACCACGTGGATGTAAACTGTAGTGCATTGTCATTATTTTACTGGTTTTTCGGTCCAAAATGTCCAAATCAGTTTGTGTCCAGTTAACTATACCAGCTGTGTATCTTATAACTGGTATTGCCCAGGTATTTATGCCCTTGATTGTATTTCCACCATTCAATTTAGATTTCAAAATTTTCCTAACTCTGTTGGTGTACTCTCGCCTGACAATAGCTTTTACTTCTCCATGCTTGATGTTATCCAACTGCAGAATGCCTAAGTATTTGTAGGCTTCATTTTCGTTGCATTTAATTAGTTGGTCATTGGGCATTTCAATTTCCTCACATGCAGTGATTTTTCCTCTTTTTATGGATAAAGTGACACATTTTTCCATGCCAAACTGCATTGAAATATCGGTGCTGAATACTTGGACTGTGTTTGTCAATGATTGGATTTCTATTTCTGACTTTCCATAGAGTTTCAAATCATCCATATATAGTAAATGCGAAATTTTTTCAGCTTTTTTGGCTGTTTGGTAGCCGAATTTCATTTTTTTAAAGATTACTGATAGTGGGATCATTGCGATGATGAAGAGAAGAGGTGAAAGTGAATCACCCCGGAAAATTCCTCGCTTGATATTAACCATTCCGTAGATCTCATTCCCTACTGCTAACTCAGTTCTCCATTGTTTCATCGCCTTTTCAGTAAAGGATGTAATGTTTTTGCTAATGCCAGTTGTTTCTAAGCATTTTATGATCCAACTATGTGGCAGTGAGTCAAATGCCTTTTTGTAATCAATCCAGACCATATTCAAGTTCGTTTTTCTGTTCTTACAATTTTCTAATATCATTTTATCAATTAGGAGCTGATCTTTTGTGCCCCTGCTCCTCCTTTTGTTGCCTTTTTGCTCTACTGGCAAGATGTTGTTTGTTTCCAAATAATCCATCATGTTATCTGCAATAATGCCTGTGAGTAATTTGAAAGTTGTTGGCAAGCATGTTATTGGTCTGTAGTTTTCAGGTGTTGTTCCTTTAGTTGCATCTTTCTGAATCAAGTATGTTTTTCCAGTTGTCAACCATTCATCAATTTGGCCCTTTTGTAAAATTTCATTCAGTTGCCTGGCCAATATTGCATGTAAACTGGTCAGATATTTGAGCCAGAAACCATGTAATTGGTCCTTTCCAGGTGATGTCCAATTCTTTACCTTTTTTACTCGATTTTTGACCATCTCAGTTGTTATGTCTAATACTTGCATTTGTTTGTTGCCAATGCTTTTCTCAAAGTCATGTATCCACTTTGCTTCCTTATTGTAGTCCTTTGCATTTTCCCACAATTCTTTCCAGAATTCAACTGTGGCCTGCTTTTCTGGTTTTTCACTTTTGGTGTCACCATTCACATTAAGACTTTGATAAAAATGCCGTTGGTTTAATCGAAATTGCTGATTTTGTTTATATCGGATGATTCGTGCCTCATATCTTTCAATTTTTCTAGCTGTTGCTGTTATCCGCTGTTTTACAATCTCTACAGCTTCATTGATGTTTCTTGTATCCAATCTATATCTTCTGATTAGCCGATCTATGGTTTTGTTGTTTTTAAGCCGTTGCTCATGCATGTTCTTTAAGTTACTAGCATCTGCCCTTAATTTTTTGACTTTTTGTTCTAATTGGATTTTCCACTTTGGCTTTGATGCTTTTTCTGTTGTGTGACTAGGTACTTTGATTTTAATGCCTAATTCATTAGTGACTATTACAGCTAAGCTGTACATTAACTGGTTCGTTTCCAAGATGGATCCCAATTCAATTGTTGAAAACACTGCATTAACCATTTTCATGATAGGGGCCAAAATTTTCTTAGGCACAGTTGTTAGTGATGGTAAACGTTGCCTTTCCTCATTAAGCAGAAAATGCTCCATGATCTTATCCTTCAATTCTTTTTGTTTTTGAGTTACTTCATCAGTTGGTTCAGTGATAACTGGTTCTAGTGATGGTGGTGTTATTTCCTCCCCGAGAGCTTCTTCTGGGAATTCTACTATAATGTCTTTAGTTGTGTTTTGAATATCAGTTATTTCTGCTTGTGATATTGTTTTTTGGGTTTTGCAATTTGCCTGAATTTCCTCAAGTTCAACTTCACTAAATACTTTATTCCGTATAATAAATCGCCTTTGATCTGCTAGTCGTTGTTCACTAACATTTGAATCTGGATATTGTTCTTTCCATAATTCATACATTCGCTTTAAATAACCTCTTTTTTCTGGCTCTGAGTTGTAGTAACAGGCCATTATGGCACGGTTTTCATCTGCACTATATTTTTCTTGTTTGTTGGCTGGTCCACTTGTAGCCCACTTGTCGATGGATGTCCAGGGACCCCAACATCCGCCACAGCCCTTGTTAACCCGCGCAATGACTGATGCGGTATAAATTTTTTTTTTTGTTTCTTTCACCATATTGTATGGGTTGGCGGGTTTTTTTTTAATGAGGCCAGTTGCCAACCTGACCCCAACCCTTCTCCTTTCTCATCTGGGCTTGGGACCGGCAACGGCAGAGTATTATTATTATTATTATTATTATTATTATTATTATTATTATTTCATTAAACATGAAATTCAGTCAACTGAATATTCAAAAATGCATCACAAATACCATTGACAGGTGCTAATGGTTGAAATGGGTCACTTCCAGTGTCCTAGGTATCAACCAAGTACCTTCTTAAAATGTACGATGTTCTGAGTAGTGCAGTTTTTTGCAGTTCCACTGGTTTTATTGCAGAAAGATAAAATTTGTTGATGTATATTATAATACATCACTTGGACATGGCACGAAATGCCCCAATGATAATGGATACTGTTACATCCATAATTGGGTAATTTCCATAGCCAGATTATGGTATTTCATGATTTTTTTCCAGTTTGTTTTCTTCGATTCTAGCGTCTCCTGGTACCACAATGTCAATAAGTTGTACATTTTGGCCCTCTACAACCGTGATATCTGGCGTGTTGTGTTGAAAATGACAATCCATTTGTATTCGAAAGTCCCACAAGATCTTCGCCTTCTCATTTTCAACAACTTTTTCCACTTTGTGTTTCCATGACTTTTTGGATACAGGTAAGTCATATTACATAATGACCAGTGGATTAATTTAACAACTCAGTCATGTGTAGCTTTGTAATCAGTTTGTGCAATTTTGCTGCATTCACATATTAAATGTGAAACAGTTTCAACTTCATTGTTGCAAAGTTGGCAGTTTGGATTGACAATGGATTTTTGTATCTTCGCTTTCATGGCATTAGTTTGTAGTGCTTGTTCTTGAGCAGCAAGTATTAAACCATCATCATTATTAGCCCAGTGAATATCATACTTAACCCTTGATGCTGAAAAAAAATGTAGCACAATAAATGAGATGGCCTTTGGAGTCTATTATGACTTTCCAGTTGTCTCAAGATATTGATTCAAGATATTTTTACAGATGTGTGATAGTGTTCATGGGGTTACCAAATCTGTCCTACATATTGAATGATTACTAGCTGATAGAAAAAGTTTTCGGTGTACTTTTGATGGTTACCTATGTCTTCCTAATCATTAGCTGGATTTACAACCCAATCAATATCTCTGGTCCTTCTATTCAATAAGTTAGCAATATCTTAACAATCTTGTTTAATTTTGTTTAAAAAGATTATCAATACACAGACTTTTGCTTGTGTACATTTCTGCCAGAAATGACTTACAGACTTTCGTGATTTCATAACAGTTGATTTAAGGACACACAATCTCAACTGAAAACTATGTGGTGCTTTTTCTAGTAAAACTACAGTATTTCACTAAACCTGTGTGCTTTGTTATTAGACATCTCAATCAGACAAATATAAGGTATTGAATTAAAAATCCATAAAAGAATAACATACCTTATCCGTAAAAGAGAATTGCATTCATAAAATGGACGCTGATGTGTTTAGTAAAAAGAAAAAGATCCCCTGTCCGCAAGCATTCATTGGTATGCATTGAATACAGTCTTACCACCTTGCATCCCAATTTTCTATTTATGTAAGAAGAGGTGATTGTGGGCAGAAAACTGGCTATAGAGAATGCATACTGATTAAAATTTCCATATGACAGCATCTCATTGAAGAGGGAGTGTGACAGTCCATGGAGTGATCTTTAATGCAAATCATTCAGCTCCTGATATTTTATTTATCATTTATTACAGAAACCAAGTCCTAGCTTTGTTTCATGTTACGATGCTGAATGCAGCAATTCCTCCAACATAAACTTTGTTTTCAAAGTTATATGAGAACAGAATCAAAGCTATTAATAAAAATTAGGATTCTGTAAGAAGCTTTGAATTCACACCATGATAAAGAATGTGCAAGTGATTTAATGGGAAAATAATGCTTCAGAGTTCATCTGGATTGACAATGCAACTTGAATAGTTGGATTACTGTAAAACCCAGGGCATTGTCTTATACATCCTTGACAGAGATGGTATTCAGCAGGTTCGGACCAGTTCTGGAGAACCGGTAGCAGAAATTTTGATTAGTTTGAAGAACCGGTAAATACCACCTCCGACTGCCCCTGCCCCCATCTATTCTCTGCCTTCCGGTGTCCCAGCAGATCGGGAGAAAATGGGGATTTTGCAGTAACCTTCCTCATGAGTGGGGATTTGGTAGTAACTTACCCTGGAGTAGGGAGGGAATGGAGAATTTACAGTATCCTTCCCCTGCCATACCTACCAAGCCACATGTGCTAAGCCAAGCCACACCCACCAAGCCATGCCCACAGAACCAATAGTGAAAAATGTTGAATCCCACCACTGATCCTTGATTAATTTGGGATGTCTTCCCCACTTATTTTCAAAGTTTGTATCTCATATATGCCTTTATACTTCACAATTTAAGAAAGATAGGAAACACAAAAAATAAATAGCAATAGCAATAGCAATAGCAGTAGACTTATATACCGCTTCATAGGCCTTTCAGGCCTCTCTAAGCGGTTTACAGAGAGTCAGCATATTGCCCCCAACAATCTGGGTCCTCATTTTACCCACCTCGGAAGGATGGAAGGCTGAGTCAACCCTGAGCCGGTGAGATTTGAACCGCTGACCTGCTGATCTAGCAGTAGCCTGCAGTGCTGCATTTAACCACTGCGCCACCTAAGCTCCAGATCGATAATCTCTTAGCTTTCTAGTAGCTTTTCTGATTCTCTTCATGAAACACACACAAAAGGTTCCATGAGAGGAACATTGCTATATATGACTGATTAAGTAATACTTGTGCTAAGACATGCAATTCTACCAAGGAATATTGGCACAACTGGTTTTCATTCATTACAGCGGCTGTTTCCTAAACAAATAAGACTGTCACTTTAAGTTGTTATTCCATTTATTTTCACAAGTTCCTAGCATGTTGCTTTCCTCCAGACTCCGTTAGAGGCAAAGCAATGTGTATTTTGTGAAATGAAGCCCTTCAGTTTCAACACTAGTAGCAATGACTTTGGCAAAAATGGTAAAACTTATTGTAAGATGTCCCAAAGGTGCTTTTTCAAAAGGTAACTGGACTTTGTTTTTCCAGTTGCCTTTAGAAAAAAGACTTTTGGGACAACTATGACCTGGATGACTGAGAATCTCCATAGACATTATCTGTAGGATATTTTCAGATGCCAAAATTGTGCCATGTCATAAGAATCCTGTTTTGTGAAGTCATAGCAAATCTATAGTAGCAGATCTACTATATTCTTGTTATTACACTTCTTTTTGAAAAGGTTCACTCCAGTGACATTTGAACTATAAAACAGGTGGCTGGTTAGATAAATGATATATAGATATTAATTCCTCTATTGTGACAGAAGATGAATTATATTACTTTCGGTTGTTCATTTTTATTATGTTATGTTATTTTTATTTATCATGTAGTCATAAATGTTTAATAAATATAAATATTAATAAATATTAATAAATAAATATATGACTGGTTCAGATTATAATTGATTTGCTATATGGCAGGAGTGACAATAACCTGACAGCAAGATTTGGTCAACAGTGAAACAAGTGTAAGTGCAAATGGCATAAATATAATGGCTACAGTCAGCTATACTGAAGTTATATATCGCATAGCAAACTATTCATTTGGGAAGATCCCTTGTAAGTATAAATCTATGATTCTTATTAAAATATGATAATATGATGCACATATATATGTGCAGGTTACCTGAAAACTTGTTTAAGGATAAATATGCTGGGGATTTGCCATAAGCTTGAAGACAAGTGTAGCTGCTGTGCAGTGGTGGGATTCAAAAAAAAATTACTACTGGTTCTGTGTGAGTGACTTGGTGGGCATGATATGGCTTGGCTTGGTGGGTGTGGCAGGGAAGTATACTGTAAAGTTTCCATTCCCATCCCACTCCGGGGGAAGGTTACTGCAAAATCCCCATTCCCTCCCGATCAGCTGGGACTTGGGAGGCAGAACATGGACAGGGGTGGGGCCAAGTCAGACATGGTATTTACCAGTTTTCTGAACTACTCACAATTTCTGCTTCTGGTTCTCCAGAACTGGTCAGAACCTGCTGAATACCACCTCTGCTGCTGTGGTTACTGGGATGAAATTTAAAAGTGCATTGATCATAAAGTTCAACATGAATATTACCTGTAGCATTTGGGAGATTCTTAATGTACAGACCTATAATATCACTTCAATATGTTGTTCAATTATAGGAAATACAATTAAATCATGTACTAAATGCATGGCATTATGGCTGTTACAGAGTGAATATAAAAGCTTGCTGAAATCAGTTAACTGTTGCAAACCTTCGTTTCCTTTGAAAGTATCTGGCCCTCTTTTTTAGTTTCCCCATCACAGTCTTATTTGATGCAACTCTGTCAGTTTAAAACCTTGAAGCAAGAGTGACAACAGAGTCAACACACAGGAAGCTGATATGGCGAAAGAAAATACAACTGTTTTACACTTGCCAGGACAAAGTACTAACTTGTTCAAAGGTTTACAGGCTATTTCTGATTATATTTTTGGATGGGATGCAGGGTGGAAATGAGGTGTATGCAAAAATAAGTGATGCTAAGACCTGTCATAGCTTCCAATTATAGAATGCCATACACAAGCCTGGAATGTGACCTTCTCAAACAGATGGGCCCGAAAGAAATTCAGCTGTTTGAAAAGAAGCAAGAGAAAAAGGCAATTAAAGCAATTTGCAAGGAAAGCATAGTTAGCTATACAATGAAACAGAAAGAAGGAGAAAGTCATTAAAATGCTACGGTTTTTGTATCTGGGAAAAGTGAGAAATATAATGGCATAGTGAGAAAGAAACACATCTTAAACAAAATCTAGGTTGATCTGAAATTCTGAAACTAAAGATCAAAGGCTCTTCTGTTTCATTACTGATATCCTGGCTATGTAATATGTTTTTGACTCAATAGGTATAGTTTGTAACTATGATTTCCATACAGAAAATGTCTATTGAGCTTACAAAAGGATGATGTTCTTGTTTAAACATGTTCAAATGAAAAATAGTATTTGATTGGAAGGTCCCAGGGTCAAATCCTCATTTGGATGTGACATTCCTTGGATGACATTATTATGATCTTTACTTAAGTGTTCCTTACAAGGTGATTGTGATAATAAACGGGCATAAGATATAGCCTGTAAGTTGTAGGTTCTCACAGATAAAGTGGGGAGAATATAAATAATGAAAATACGCTTCCATTCCACATTTGTAAAAAAAAGTAACAAAATATAACAATTTGATGGCAAATATTAAAAAAAACAATATTAAATCTCACCTCCCATCAATACATTTTGCAGGCTGTTAAAAAGAAATCTAAGAGCTTATGTTTTGGGGTATTTTAAAAATGTATCTGCTACCTAACATGTTTGAGTGGCTTTCAAAAATGCTATAAAAATATTTATATTTCTATATATAATTAAAACAAAAAAGAATAAAAGATTAAAAGCCTAAAGTGCATGACACAGTTTTGAGGCCCATCCTGAATGTAGTAAGAAACTTCTTGACACTGAGAACAATTAATCAGCGGAATGGCTTGCCATGAGAAGTTATGGGTGCTCCATTGCTGGATTTTAAGAAGAGCTTGGATGGCCATTTGTCTGAAATGGTATAGGGTCTCCTGCTTGAGAAGGGAGTTGGACTAGAAGATCTCTGAAGTCTTTTCAAACTCCTGTTATTCTCTTATTCTTTTATTCTACATGCATGCTGACTTGAATCTTGAATAGAACTTAGGTTTAAATGATGTAATCTTGAGTTACACTCTGAAAGCAACAAGAAACCAGTAAAGCATTTTCAGCACAGATTGGCTTAGACCCTTTCACAGTACTATCCATGCTTACCATATTACCATCCATGCTACCACATTGAGAGGCATATACAATTAAAAAACCACCTTCAGCAACCCCAAGGTTGACTCCACAAAAAATGCATTACAATAATGCAAAATGCTGATATTAGTATAACTTAAATAACCAAAACTAAATTTGTTTTCCAATTATAGACAACTGGCTTAACCATCCTTAACATAAATATTATGTAGTAGATCCAAGAACACCCTCCTTCCAGGACTGCAAACCTAATTATTAAGGAGGGATGCAACTCAACACGGTACAGAAGTAGTTCCAAAATGTTTAGCTCCTAAACCCATGATGGAGAACCTATGGCATGCATTACCGAAGTGGCACATAGAGCCATATCTCCTGGCTCATGCAGCCTCACCTGTTTCTCTTTTGAGTTTTTGGCACACATGCACTCACAATGATCAGCTGGCCTTCATATGTGCAGAAGTGCTGGAAACTGGAAGAGCTGGTCTTCTATTTTCCATTGTGTGCGTGTGCACCGGCCAGCTGATTGTTGTGCGTGTATGCGTGTGCCAGAAAAGTTCATTTTCTGGTGCATGCATGCCCCCTAGGCATCTCCTCTTCTGGGTCTCAATCCAGATGAGTCACACGTGCATTTCCTTTTCAGCACTGAGTGCTGAAAGGTTCACCATCACTATCCTAAGCAATGTCCAGTTCTTTACCACCTGGTGGAAATATCAGGCAGCAACAAACCCAAGCTTATAAGGAGGAAAAATATGTTTTTATTGATATGTTGATGATAGCTGAAAACTTACAAACCCATCTTTCTAGCCGCTTCCTATAGATTAGAAAGAAAATGATTTTTTTTAAGGATCTCTGATGGAGGTCTTTGTAACCATTTTCTTTTCCCCTTGAGTTTTTCTATAATTGCATTGTAGTATGATATAACTCTCTTCTCAGAGAAAGAACTTTTTATTTATTTATGGGATTCAGCTGTCACCTCAATGTGAATAGCCAGTCTCAGGATTCTGACAGCTGGGAAGAAGGAATTAGATTGTCATTGTGACCATTGCACCTGCAGTTGAAGTTTTCTATCCTGCAATCAAATTAATGGAATATTGTTGCATGCAATAGTACTTAAAAATGGAAATTTAGGCCTTTTGCATATAAACGTATCAAAAACATATTAGCGTTCTCCTCTTATTATAGCATTGCAGGAGGTTGGACTAGAAAACCTCCAAAGTCCCTTCCAACTCTGTTATTCTGTTAAATTCTAATATTAGTTCGAAACAAGTTTACAGATTTAAAAAAGGTTGATTACTTTAAACAATCAAGTTAGCAGATTTTGCAGATTCTTCCCTTTCATTTTCTTCTAAATTATGTAAACATTTCATACCTCTGCTATTATCATTTAATAACTCATTTTATTCTCAAGATAGTTTTAGAATATAGATTACCTCTCTGCAGACAGCTACAGAAGGAAATTAAAAGTGTAGTTAAACTGATTAAAGAGCATACTTCATTAATATATTCCACTCTAAACTAGACAAACAAATTCTACTTAATAGAGCTTGTAATTCTTTGGCAGATAACTAATTTTGCATTCCTTTGATCAAATTCCCAGTAACAGTAGACATCCCAGTAACAGCCTAATATTTACTACCCCTGAAAATCCTAAGCACAATAACACACAAATACATATTATAGAATATATACTCTATATGCTTTCAGCATTATATCATGCATATGAAGCACTAAAAATATGTTAGGGATCAATGTAAACTAGCATACAGAATTAAATTAAATTAAACTTGTGAGGAGAACAAATGAGGCTACAATCCTCTATTCATTGTATTTGTATCAGAAATATTGAGGCATTTCTGGGTTGAAAGGATTAGCCAGTAATATCACTGCTGCCTGGATGATGCCCAGCTTGATTCCTAAGAACTACTTTTATGTCCCTGACAGGAGATGGAGCAAAGGACAGGAGCTCAACCCAGGCCCACAGCAGCACGTGTCTTGAACACAGGCTTGCTAATCTCCATTCTAGCATCCTAATTGCGGAAGCCATTGTGCTCTTCCTCTGCTCACTGATCTAAGTCCTTTTGAACATTTAGATTGAAACATAAGAAATCAGAAGCCAGAGCAATTCAAATGAACACATATTTGTCAGATACCAATACTCCATATAAGAATTTCAACTACTAATCATCAGAGCAAATTGGTGGTAAATAAGACTCAATGGAACTCAAGGTGGGATAGATTTAGATCTCTTGGGGACGCAAAGGGAGACTGATGATATGATTGACTCCTCCTTCAGGGTCAGCCTAGTCAACTCCTACAGTTGGAGTTCAATATTTAATTAGTTTGCAGTCCAGAATTATAGCATTAGATTATATGCAACATTAGATTGTATTTTTAACAGCAAAAATCATATTGAAAATTATCTGTGTTAAATTACAAAAAAATGTGCTCTCCTTCCACAAATCTCTTCCAGGGCGAGGTATATTTTAAGAACTTCACAGGCAAAATTGACTTTGTGATAAGATTCAGTTTTGTTTTATAGACTCATTATCTTCTATTGTGTAGAGATTATAAGGGATGGTCTTGAAGGACAAAGGGAAGATGCATTATCAAGACAATGTGGCTTGTGTCCAGACTAAGGAAATGGTTTACAAAAATTGCTCCAGACTGTCCGTCTGCCCCACCTCCATTCATATAGACATAAAACAGGGAGCAAAAGAAATATATTTTGTCAGTGCCGTAACTCTCTACACATTCAGACTTCCAAAGCTCTGCAAAGTTACTATAGCAGTTCTAAAAGTAGCTTTAGGTCTATATGGTATCTGCTTCTTGGTCTAATCTACTTTACATGGCCAACATATTATAATTTCTGCAGGCCTAACCACACAGGAGTTCTGCAGCAGCAACATGGAGAATGCACCTTTTGTCAGGCCTGATTTAATTTTGGATGATATTTGAAACGCTGACACCTTTATTGCTATAGATAGTGACACTGCTCATTGGCCTAGTGATAAAATATTTTTTCTTTAGCCTCTTTTGTTATACTATAAAAAATAAGCATATGCAAACAGGGAGGAAAAAACTTTAACCTCAAGCAATCAAGTTAAACCAAGAGTCTTTTGTGTGGTAGTCTCTATCCTATGGAACATTCTGCCCCATGAAGTTCAGCAGGCTTCTAACCTTCTAGCATTCCATAAAACTTTGAAGACCTGTATTTTTCTCCAATTAGATTGGGAATTTGATTTGGCTGCAGGTTTTGTTGTTTTTAATATTTGACATTAAGTTTTACTATGGTTTTTATGCTTTTAAAACATTGGATTAGGAATCACCCACAGCTGGTTATAAGATGGGCGACTATATAAATATTTTAAATAAATGAATAAGAGAAAAACCACATTTTTAGTTTTAATCTTTTTACCAGATGTCATAATAACTAGAGGTGTAGCCTTTGTCTTACTTAGAGATCTTAGTCTGCTTAGAAAACCTGAAGTAAAATTAGACAGGATTCTATTTAGAAAAACAGGATGACTGATTACATCAATCAGTGATTTCCAGACTTTTCAGGCAAGATGGATTTTTGCTCTGGAGAATCTGCAATAGTACAAGGTGTCACTTTTCATTAAAAAGGCACTGAATTGCTGCAGAAAAGAAATATTCCAATTTGTCTCACATTTAGAAATGTATTGGCTTTATGTGATCTGCTATGATATCTTTAAATGTGTTTGGAACGATAAAAGGAACTTCTGGTCTATAATGATGTTAAGCAAAAAGCTTCGTAGAAATTATTTCTTATTGAACAAGAGGGTCTGGGGAAGTAACAACCATTTCCATCAACATAAACCACAGCAACATTAGAAATTGCATTGGCACAGGACTTAATGGCCAGACAAACAAGGTTTAGGTTAACATTGCCTTTGGAGAGATTTCGCAGATGCACTCAGCTCTGCCCAAGAGAACTGATTTTGCTATATATACACCTTTTCCATGCAACAGCTGCTGTGGAAGCATAATAGTCATGTTAGTAATCAAAATTTGATACAGAAAAATACAGAACATACAGAAGATCTTATATCCATATCCATTTAAAATAAATGGTCACATAGTTCATGTTGCAGTGCTAATAATTATGTATTTTAATCATACATTTCATTTTGATGGTTTCAGCTTTCTCCTGCCCCCACTGCTCTTTCATTAAAATGTACACAAACAGATGTTGTGGTGTGTGGTTGACCAAGTTAGAACGTTCTACTCACTCTTTCTCCCATCAAGTAGTTATAAAAAGTTACTTGGAGCTTTAAAAAAAATCAATATATTCTCTTATTTTATCATCTTGGCCTTTTAAATTTAGATCAGGCATGCCTCACAAGCTTCATCACTCTCCCACACGGACTCTTTTCTCTGTCTCTTTTTTATTATTTTGATGGGCCTTTCTTGTCTCTTTACAGCCTGAACTTCAAAAGATCTTCTCATTCCCCAGTAAGCAACAGAATCCATCCAACATCAAGTATGAAGTAGCTGCTTGAATATGGTTTTTTTTCCTTCTCTTTGTCTAAAAGTGAATATGACTGCTGGTTTTTGGGAAATATTCTCCTTGAAATATACTTACAAAAGTGATATAGAGGTTGTACATACATGCATACACACACACACACACACACACACACACACACCTATTTGGCTAGTGATGATTCCATTAAGAAATGAGAATTTATCCCTGATAGCTTTACATTTTCACTGATATAAAGAGGAATAATAATGTTTTGTTTACATGATCCCTTTTAATTTATTGTGTGATTTCTTGATCCCTAGGGAGATTAAATGGAATTTCACTACCTTAAATAGTCAAATGACAGATTTATATATTGCATAATATCTAAATTGTTAACTTCTTCATTGTTTCTGAGATCTCAGAATGAAATTGATTAACAGAAAGCTTCAGAAAAAGAGAGTTCTTTCCCCACAGAAAATAAAATAGAATTTATTTTGCTGCTATGTAATAAAAAGCTTCAGAAGTATTGTTTAAAGATCACCGTGCAGGTATTTCTGATTCAAAACAAAGAAGATGCCAAAATCCATGCTGAAAATTGCAAGTTTATCATTGTCAATAAGATGATTTCTGATTGTGAGAACTGATGGTTATTACCCGCAGATAAACAATACAAAAACATTCTATATTGAGGTGGAAGGAAGGAAGGAAATATGATGCAGTATCTTCTGTCAGAAATCCTATTAATGCCTGCAGTGGTTAGAGAATGTATCACTTTCTGGGAAGGAGAAATGGAATATATGGGATGAAGAAATAGTCAATACTATGAATTGCAGGGCTACTGTTACATGAAGAAGATGCCCTGCCTATAATAGTTTATATCAGGTCCAATTTATACCTAGGATTTTCCTGAATGGTGTTGTAGAAAGCTACTCAGGCAATACCGTAAGTAGGAATTGCAACAAAACAGTTGTTGTCTTTAAATAAAGAATCCACTAACATCTGCTGCTCATCAGTTTCAGTCAAATAATAGTTTAGAAAAAAGTATAGGGACCCAGCTGCTAGTATTCATCCTGTTTGCAATCCTAAATACTTCAAGGAATGCCAAGAAAATAAAGTTATTTCCATAGTTTTGGAATTCAATTATTTTAGACAGTTATTTTTTGTCTATTTTGTCTGCTTAATATATGATCGTATAAAAGTTTGCTTAAAATAAAGCCTGATGTTAAAAAGAATAAAAAACCCAGGCTAGTGATCATTTTGTTAGTGCTAATACTTCACTTTTACATTTTATTTTACTTTCTTTAAAATATTCTTTACTCAGTTGCTTATATTCCAAACACCAAGTAAAAATTTAGAAAAGTAGTCAACCATGCAGTTCTTCATTATAGGAAACAATTATGAACAGCTATAATACTTACGTGTTAACACAGTTGCTTGCGTAGACTTCTTGAAAAATGTTAGGTGAAGTTATAAAAATAACAGTTATGTGCAATTAAGTTGATTGGTGACCATTTTTATGTAGCTACTGCTACATAGTACTTTTATGCACTGTAGTATAGATATAAACAGAACTATGAATACATAAGACAGAAAATATGATTCAGCAAGGGTTGGGCTTCAAAAATTACAGCAATGGGTTTGCTGGGTACCCATTGCTGGGTAGGCGTGGCCTACTCAGACTCCTGCATCTCAGAGGGGGCCATTTTCACCTTCCCCAGGCTCCGGATGTTTTCCTCGAGTCTCCGGGAGGGCAAAAACTGCTTCCCCTGGGCTCCAGAGGCCTTCCGTAGGCTGGAAACTGGCCCATTTTCCCCCCTCCCCAAGCCTCCATGTGGGCCCTGCACTTAGCAGACATGATGAACAGGCCGTATGGAGACTACTGAGACAGGTGGGGGTGTGGTGGGAGGGGCCAGCCAGGAGTGATATTTGGAGGTTCATCAAACTGGGCAAAATCCTAGCTAGAGGATCACCCGAACCTATGCAAACCCCCAGCAGTGCAGCCCTGATTCTTTTATCCTTGCAAGCAGCCAAATAATAAAGAAAGATAAAAGCATAGCACATATAATCAAGTTAAATAGAACATATTTTGAAGTATTCTAAGATAGAAGTTCAAGTCATTAGAATTATAACGGAAAGAATAAAATAACAGACTTGGTTACAACTTGCAGGAACAACATGGCTACCAAACAGATGTCACCAAATAATTTGATTTCACTTAATATATAATACAAGACTTCAAATTTTGACCAGTGTCACATTCTTTATCTAGGATCTGTATAAATCCGGTTATTCATAGGTGTGAATTTCAGCAGAAAATGTGACAGAACCTTTCCTTCCTTTCTTTCCAAATGTGGTAGTGTAACATACATTTATATTCACTTTGAAAAGCAATTCAGAGACGGATTTTTCTACTGCATCCATTAGACTAGATGGATTTCTTTTCCAACCAAGGAACCTTATTCTTTACTCAGGACTACGTTATACTTAGTGATAGCTTCAGAGTTGTAGATATCAGTAGCAGTCAAAAGTACAGTTGAAGATTGGTGATTTTCTTAAAGAACAAGTTTCCTTCCATTAAAAAAAAATTCAAACAGTTCTTCATGCCCTAATCACTGTTAAGATGAACAGTTGCTGCATTCTAAAGCTGGAAGGATAATATGGTAGGAAACAGGTGTTCTTTTGCCAGAGAAGCAATTTGCACAGTGGGGTAAAAAAAGAAAAAAAATCAGTCAGGAAATTGTAGGGTGAATTCAGTTTGAACACTGCTCCAGTTTGCCTGCATATTACGCCCCATGGTGAGCAAGCTATAAACCATGAATTCACAATAGCAGTTGGAACAACATATGTTTAAGTACCTAAGATTCACTCAACTCTTTCTAAGAAATCAAACCACTTGGATTCTTTTATGCATAAGATATGGTCCTAAACATTTTATTTCACTCCTTGGAACTCTTGGAAGTTTTATTGATGCTGTACATTTGATTATTTGATGCAAAACTGAATGCACACACTTTTGATTTTGGCCAAAGTTTCTTTTGACTATATGAAAGGACCAATAAAGTATACAATAAAATATACAAATATACAGAAGCTCTGGAAAGTTTAGGGTTTTAAATAGTCAGACTACAGGATAGTTTGCAAATCAACATTATCATCTCTCACCTTCCTGCAGGATTATTATTGTTATTATATTATATTGTAATTATCATCATAATTACTAGTATAGTGAATGAACTGAAGTCAATTTTATGTTATTTAATGTTGGGTGAGACATTCTGAAAAATAAAGATCAGAGGTTTGGGCTATAAATTATTGTTGAAATCTTAGAACAAACTGGTGGTTTCTCTTGATTAATTAACATTGTGCAACTCTTTTCATCATGTGTGGCCAGTTGGTCACATCCTGGCATGCCCACCTGTTCTTCTATATTATGTGTGCCAAAGACCCTGATACAAAGAATTTTGGAATTCTGAAATAAAGTACTCTACAAGGTCATATAATTTTCATTATTTATGTCAAGGATATAATACACAATATTGTAGATATTCTTTCTTGTGTTGCTATTACTTATCTGAACATGGGATTATTTCAAAATGCCTGGAGTCATCTAGATGGATATGGGTATTTTGTAATTGGCTCAAATCTCAATAAAAAATATGATAACAAATTAGAATAGACTCACAATCCTACCATACAGATTACCATGACAGAGAGGTAGTCAATAGAATTGATAAATTGATAAATACATTTTCCCAGAAATTTACATTAGTTGTACATCAACTGCCATATTAATAAGTCTACGGAAACAGTTATTTGTCATTTCTAGGCTGCTACAACCTGGGTGCTCATTACATAGCAAAAAAATAATAATACAGAAAATTCTGCTTGCTGCAATCTAGCAGTTGTTCAGAAATTTGCCTGAAATTACTATTAGTACCACTTAGATTATGTAATCTATATAATACAATAATATTTCTTAAGACTTTAAAAAATATAACGTAGCTGCAAAGTGTAAGCAAATATAAGAAAGAGAAACTTGTTTTTGCATCAAGAATTAAGGGGAAAAGAATAAGAATAAGGCTGGTAACAGCAAAGTTTATCATTTTAATGATAAAATATTTTAAAATGATTTTTTTTCCTATGGGTCCCATTTGTTCAATACCATGGTGTTTGAAATGGGAAAAAAAATATGACTAATGTATAGAAGCCATCCATTACCTTTTGGATTTCAGGCCCCTTCCATTTTCCCACAGTAGAAAATGTGGCAGGCCTGAAGACCAAAAGGTAAAAGATGACTTCCCTGACAACTAATGTAATATAGCATTGATGTGAAACTATAAATTATGGCAAGTAATTTTTAGGAGAAGTGGGAGGAAAGACTTTATTTTTTTATATTGTTATAAAAAATTGATCTTTTGTCATATCACACAGCTATTTGCTGTGAATAAAATGCAAAAAGGGATGAATATTATAAAGTTCTAGGCATTTGAACCTGGATTTACAGTCTGCTTTTCTGCTGCAGGGACAATTACGGTATCAGACAAACTTTCAGGTAATTCCATAGGTTATTCATTAGTCATCTTGACAGTACATAGAAAATAATGAAATCAACAAAGATCCAGCCCCGCTTTCCGCAGTTGTAGCGGCAGCAGCAAAAATGGAGAACAGCAAAGCACCAAGAATGTCCTTAAGGCACAAACTTTAATGATGATTGAAAAAAGCTGTTCTTAGAGAACAGCTGATCCAATAAAGTTGGTTATTCAGAGAGAGATCAAAATAGAATGGTCTCATTTATCAGTAAGGAATATGTGGTATGTGTATTTCACATCTGGTCTCTGAATGTGTCTTTCCTGTCACAGAAGGCTCTGTTCGTGACTGCCTGAAATGTATACCGAAACTTGATTGGTGGTTTTATAAAATCTTATTGGTTTCTTAGTGTTGTTTTGGTTTAAAAAACAAAACATCAGCTTTCCTAGTTTGTTGAAAAAATAGCAAACTGCAGTTGTGTGGTAGCATCTAACTGATCTTGTGAACTGTTAATACTACTTTATAATGCCTTTATAATGCCTCCTAGAACTAAAGAGAAATGTTCTGACGTTTAGAAAAATTAATCAGTGGAATCACTTATCTCCAGAAATTGTGGGTGCTCCAACACTGGAGGTTTTTAAGAGATTGGACAACCATTTGTCTGAAATGGTATAGGGCTTCCTGCTTGAGCAGAAGGTTGGATAAGAAGACCTCCAAGGTTCTTTCCAATTCTGTTATTCTGATATTTTGTTATTCTCTTATTCTTACAATGGTTGTGGTAACTATGGTTTTGTATTATACATATACGCTTACTACTGAGTTTCAATACATTGGTTGATCTAAATCAGTGTTTCTCAGTCTCTTTATGATGTGTGGCTGCTTGAGGAATTCTGGGAATTGAAGTCCACACATCTCAAAGGTTCTGAAACACTGACCAAAATGCACCTTAAGTATAATTTTGGATAATCTAGGCATTTGCAAGCCAACTAGTGCAGCATTTTTGCACTTCTGATTATTCTGTCAATTGGATAACTGACGACATGGAGGACATATTTACTACTTTAAATTGCTAATAAATAACTATTCCTAAATTAGTAATTTCGTTTGCTGAGGGCAAGAAAATGCATCCTTCATGTGAAGCCTATAATAGAACATGGAGAAAAAAATCCTTCACCCAATATTTCAATTAGATCAAGCAGGGCAAATATTCCTCTCATCAACCTTCCGTTTCGGGGGAGGGGAGGCTAATAGTAACAGTAGCAGAGGGCAGAAGTGCTGGGTGCATTTATTTTTTAAAACCCATAATTCAGTAATATATGATATATTTTGGCTAAGTTAATAACATATCTTAGTTCAGTGTCTTCAACTCCCTGAAAAAGTTACTGGTTTAGGCATCTGTCAATTTTATTTCCTTTTGCTTATCTTAGAAACGAAGAGATACTGCATAAACTGCTCAGAGAATCTATATATCCACCAGCAATTTTATAAGGTTTATAGAATACCAGATCTGGAAAGGTAATTATTTTTGTTGCTGGCATTCCAAAGTGTTCTCATTGAAGGAACAATAACTGAGTGTTCGGAATATCACATTCAGTTAAATAAGTGTTACTAAAAACAGTAGCAAGGGGGAAAATGGTAAAACGCAGCACTGTTGGTGGTTTTTCAGTTTAGAAGAAGATTCAACGAATTAAATTTTCAGAGTATAAAGCTAAAACTACCTTAGCTAGAAGGCTTGGTGGCATAATTACAATAGCCACACTTGGGGAATGTGTTGGGAAACTGTTAACGTGGATTTTGAAATCCCTCCAAAATAAATTTTTCTGTAAATCCTGCTATCTTGGCCATCGGATTATGGATATAAACTCACACTGGTAGAAGTTAACTTCAAGATAAACATTTAGTTTAATTAGGAAATAGAGTTTTAGCTTATGAACATTTGTACATTTTCCAAATGAAGAGTACAGAAGAGTAAGTTTAATGACCACGTAACAGGATTTAAAAAATGAAATGACACATTCATCTATCTTTTGTCAAGCTATTTTGCATTGTTATCAAAAATTATCTAATTCTTTTTTTCCTTTTTAAAGGCTAAGTTTATATTTTTAAAACTACTTAAGATAGAAGGAGAAAAAAGCAAAAGAGGAAGAGGAAGATGATGTAATGAATTGTTGTAATATAAATGAGTCCAATATCTAGAATATCTCGTTTAAAATGAAGGAATAATAGTTACAGTCAAATAAATGACCTAAAATGATAATAATGTATACATATATATTTGTTTGATAATATGTAATTTTATATAAATGGTAAGTGTGGGCTATGGAAAGGATGCACAAAATCTTATAACCAATCGACACGCTGTATGTAATCGAAGATGGTTTTATGGCTGTCTAAAAATAAAAAACTTTTAAAAAATTCTCTAATTCCTTTTTTCCTTTTTAAAGGATAAGTTTATATATTTAAAACTACTTAAGATAGAAGGGGAAAAAAGTAAAATAGGAAGAGGAAGCCAAGTCAAAAGTGCAGAAAAATAAAAGAGAAACAAATACAAAGAAATGACTTCTGACTGCCTTTTACAAAGGATAGAAATATGTTTAAATTGATTTCTTATTCTGAGATTTAATTTTTTTCTGTTATCTACTATTTTTTTCTAATCATCAAACACATATATCATAATTTCATTATTTTTCTGTTTCATGCAGAAAGTTTCAAAACGGCATTAACATTTCTCTTCTGGGTTTCAGTTGTATCTTTAAATCTTTAAAATCTTTTGTATTCCATGCCTCTTCTTGTATTTCTGGTTGTCTTTCTAACAGGCACTGAGCCAAGGTGGGGCAGTGGTTAGGGTGCAGTACTGCAGGCCACTTCAGCTGACTGTTATCTGCAGTTCAGCGGTTCTAATCTCACCAGCTCAAGGTTAACTCAGCCTTCCATCCTTCCGAGGTAAGTGAAATGAGGACCCAGACTGTGGGGGCGATATGCTGACTCTGTAAACCACTTAGATAGGGCTGAAAGCCCTATGAAGCGGTATGTAAGTCTAACTGCTATTGCTATTGCTATCCACTCTAGTTTCTCCTACAGGCCTTGGTTCTTTCCAGATTTCTTTCCTAATGTTGGTGCTACTTGACACTCTATTCCTATCACCACTGCTATTTTTGGATTCTTGTCTACTACCACAATGTCTTGTTGATTGGACAGTACCTGTCTATCTGGATCCAGACATCCCATAGGATTTTGGACCTGTTATTCCCCATGACCTTCTGTAAAATCTTCCATCTGAACTTCGGAAGGTTTATCCCATACACTGTGCAAAAGTTTCTGTACATGATGCCAGTTACTTAGATGAGCCATGCAGGGTATGCTTTTTCCTGCCTGTATCTTATATCCTACCAGTATGTGTTGGAGTGTCTCTGAGGCCTTTCTGCAGCCTGTACCTTGGATCCTATCTAATGTGGCAATTTTAGTCCATCCCTTTCCAGCCACTGATAGGATTTTCCAAAGTCAGCCACCTCCGCTATATGTCAGTGTTATATCCCATGCAGGGTCTTGTCTTGCCATTCATATGCTTGATTTTCCTCCCATGTATGCTGCTGCCTCAGGCATTGTCTCAGCAGTTTACCTTTCAGTGCCATCTTACTGATGTATTCTGAGTGCTCTGGGTTTCATCTACGACAGTGGTTTTGATGAGATATAACAGATACACAAGTCAAATTAGACAAAGAATTAATAAGATAATACCTAGCCACCCTGGATGAGTACCAATTACTTTGTTGTTGCAAAACATTTGGAAGTACACCTTGGATGATTCTTTGGAGAACAACAAATTTATCTTCTTGGCCTCTGATTCTCTAGAGTATCTCCTTAGCCTGGTAGCCAGTGCTGTAAGTCTTTGTTTAGCTGCCTCTGGGGCATCAGATAGAGTCAGAGCTGATTTGATCTTAGCCTCTAACCCCATTTTCCATGGAGGATCTATATTGCTGTTCTTCTTGATCATATAGCCAAGTGTAGCAGATATCAGTTCATTGGTTTGAGTTTTTGGTGGTCGTAGGAATTGTTATGAAGGCTCTGTTGGCCTATTATCTGATGGCATTTCACCACTGAGCCTCGGTAACCATTCTCAAAATTTGACTGTAACTAGTTTATCTGTGGGTTTATGCCAAAGATCAGCAACTGTGCTTTGTAATAGAGAGGGAGATAGTGGTGTTCCAATTTAGATATTGGCTGTACAATAACATTTTGACGAACTTCTGGGTCTGTCTGTCTGTCTGTCTGTCTGTCTATCTTCTATCTATCTAACCTATCTATCTAATTTATTAATTGAAACTGGCATGAATAGCATTCTGTTCACATATCTAAATTAATAAAGTTTTTTTTCTTTTACTGGATAAAAATCAGATCCTTTTGCTGTTTTACTGGTGGCACTTCACAGTTCAGTTACTAAGCAAACAAGAATAAACATCAGCTGTATTCATAAAACACATAGTCAGAGATTATGATTTCTAAGCTATAGGACCAATGTTTACACAATTGTTAAGCCAAAAATAAGCAACATGGATTAGCCCCCAGATGCTTTAATATTGAATTCCTGTGCAGAGACTTGCTCATTTTTCCCAGTTCGATTTAAGAAAAAGTGGCTCCTTGAAATAACCAAGTAAGGACTTTAGAATAAACTGATCTATAATAATACATTCGGCTACATATTATAGATGAAAATGCCCCAGAATATATTGATAAAAAGTACAGTTCAAGATTGGATATAAATATAAAGTCATTGAAATTCAGGGACAAATCCAATTTTTGTGACAGCTTTTCAGGTATTAGCAACATTCAGGAGGTATAATATTTCAGCCCTTGTTTGATTTATGTCAAGATGTTCACAAAGCAATCAATAGCACCAGTTCATAAACAGAGAAGATGGAGCACCTTTGTTATAAAAATTCAGGAATCCACATTTTGCTTTGGGGGACCATTATTGTTCTTGGATCCCTGGTTGTTCAGGGAAGTGGCTTCATTTTGTTTTTCAATTACAGTGAGAAATGGCCACTCCGACGCTCATGTTTAAAATAACATTCATTCAACAAGTCCATCATTCCAGGGAACTTGATTTTCTGGTACATGTGTAATTCAATGTTACCTCTAGCTGTTCATTATTCTACTTTCTTCTATGAAATGGAAGAAACAATGTAATAGTTTTAGAATGTCTGTTATTACTATAGTTCAAGAGCTCTTACTGAAAGCCTATTTTCTACTTCATGCATTAGAATAAATTGTGATAGCATTTCTTTTGTTTCCTGAACTATTATCTGGTGCTTTCTTGGACCGATGGGAAGGAGGGACAAAAAGCCTACATATATACATATATTCCATCTTTGAATGCATGTTGCTCAGTCTTTGAATTATACAGGGATCAGCTTGCAGGAGGGAAGGAAGAAAATGTAATATGGAGCTTTGATACTGTCTGTATCTCTGAGTAGCAAATATTCTATGGAGGAAATGGCTCTGTTTAATACAATAAGTGGGACCCGGTGGCTCAGTGGCTAAGTCGCTGAGCTTGTCAATCAGAAGGTCAGCAGTTCAGCAGTTTGAATCCCTAGCAGTGGGTATCGGAGTGAACTCCTGTTACTTGTCCCAGCTGCTGCCAACCTAGCAGTTTGAAAGCAAAAGTAAAAAATACAAGTAGAAAAATAGGAACCATCTTTGGTGGGAAAGTAACAGCATTCCATGCACCTTCATCATTTAGCCATGCCAGTCACATGACCATGGAGACATCTTTGGACAGTGCTGGCTCTTCGGCTTTGAAATGGAGATAAGACTGCCCCCTAGGGTCAGGAACAATTAGCACTTATGTGCGAGGGGAATCTTTACCTTTAATGCAATAAACCTGTAAATTAAGTGTGAACTGGTACCATGAGAGATTTTCAGGAGCTGAAATCTGGAGCTGATGGAACTTTGCATTTAATGAAAATTTGATAGGGTAAATTTGAGAGGAATAGGAAAGAGAGAAGGAGGGAGGGAATAACATGTGACAAGACTTCCTGTAGTATTCAGGGGGGAAATATTTTTTCTAAAGATACGGCTACCCCATTCTCCCTGAATTCCCAAAAGACAATTTCAAAATATCTTCACATGCTTGATATAAAATAATATAAACCTTTTGCAGGAATGATGGGTAAGAACAATATGGGAAAGAGGAAGGGGAACCTGCAGTGGTGGGATTCAAAATTTTTTACTACCAGTTCTGTGGCATGGCTTGGTGGGAATGGCAGGGGAGGATACTATAAAATCTCCATTCCCTCCTCACTCCAGGGGAAGGTTACTGCAAATCCCCACTCCCTCCCAATCAGCTGGGACTGGTAGACAGAGAATAGATGGGGATGTGGGCAATCAGAGGTGGTATTTACCACCGAACTACTCAAAATTTCTGCTGCCAGTTCTTCACAACTGGTCAGAACCTTCTGAATATCACCTCTGGAAACCTGCAAGTAATAGGAAACTGTTTTTATTAGGATAAAAAAGTATAACCTAACAATCTCTCAATTAGTAGCACTAGGTTGTATCTGGCCTGAAAAGATCCAAAGGATGACAATATGACAATAAAAAGTTAGAGATCTGATAGGCTTAAGTACAACATGTCTTTGATTTGAAACACCAAAGTAATGGTAGTGAGATTTATATGGTATAAGATAGTTAAGCATTTGTTTTACAGATTTAGTAATCTGTAAATCCAAAGCAGACAGTGCAACATATTGTAGAAAAATGTCCTCTAAGCAGGTATCAGGGAAACCTAGAGATTTTCTATATGCAAATCCATAATGTATTGACCACATAAATAGTCTACCTTGAATTTGTAGACTAAATAATTCCATATTTGCTAATTGAGAATATAATTGTGATGTGCTTTTTAACATTTTTGCTGTATGCTAAATAAACGAACAGATTTAGTGAATCCAGAATAGCAGCATCAAATATCACTAATAAGTTTATGTTTTTTCCTCCTGAAGAAAAATATAATAGTATATTACAAAGACTGAATTACCCTTTTCTTTATTTTATTCTTTTTTATTCTTCCTAACCCATGACTGGAACGTTGTCCAACTATCTGTGCATCAAAAGACAAAACATGAACTATGATATCTTACACCAGCTATGTTACTTTACATACTTGTGTATAAAATGAGATTTCTATCACAATGTCACCCCTCTGCCCCACCCACTCCCCACACACATACACCATTTGATAGTTTATACAGTTTTTTAAAATTAGTTATTTAAATAAATAACAAAACATATGAAAAAAATAGCAGGGGGAATGGAAACTATTTTTTCCCACAGGGGGAAAATAAATCATTGTTTGTGTCCTCAAAGGACAAAGAGTTCATAGTGATGAGCAGAGGAGACAGAAGGAAGAAATTTCAAAGAAGACGAAAAGAGGATATTTTTTTTCTACCAGCGATACTCTTTTGGATACAGCAAAGAAGGGAAGGCATGAAGGCTTTAAACATAGAGCTTTCTATAGTCCCACTGAGAACACAAAGGCAATGTTCCCAGACATCCAGAACAAATAAGGAAGCACAAAAAATATGTTCATTTGAGACTTAAACCCTGCCAGAAAACATCTTTGCCAGAGCTCAAACCATTGTCTGCTGCTGTTCCAGTAATTTCTCTTTTATTCGATAATGACCCAGCTGGGAAGGGTGATTTGAGGGGTTGCTCATCACTGCCCACAGCAGGCACCGACAATGGAGCCTCATCTTTCTTCAGCAGCTGAACAATAGCTTGATGTCATGGCACTGACAGAAAGTGGACAGAGGCAGTGGCCTTACTGCTGACACTGAGTTTTTCATCTGGGCTTTATACAAGCAGAGAGAAAGGAAGGTTGGTTTTTGCAGAGCATCTGATGTAAAGCTTTAAACACATAATCCAATGAAGAATTCATGCTCATTCATTAGATGGATAAATTGATTCTGGCAAACCTCCACTGTAAAGTATCCCACACTTCCTGGGTCAGTTATTTTTCGCAACCAACTGCTATTGTCATTTGCACATCGTATCTCCTCCCACCTTAAGCCTAAATCTACTTGGTCACTCCATTGCTAATCTTTTGGGGCAGCTTCATCCTGAAGGTGATGCCTGAGCCGAGGTGGCACAGTGGTTAGAGTGCAGTACTGCAGGTTACTTCAGCTGACTACTAGCTGCAGTTCAGCAGTTCAAATCTCACCAGGCTCAAGGTTCACTCAGCCTTCCATCCTTCGGAGGTGGATAAAATGAGGACCCAGATTGTTGAGGGCAATGCTTAGAAAGGGCTGCAAAAGCACTATGAAGTGATATATAAGTCTAAGTGCTATTGCTAAGACTTTCTGCTGAGCTCACCCTTATAACAGCTCACCATTTGTGGATATCCTTAGCTTACATGTGTAATTCATTAAATTTAATAAACATAATTTATTAAAAGAGAAACAAAGAAAAAACAACAACAACTTCAAGATTGGAACAAGCAATTTTGCCCAAAGGGTTTCTACTGATCTGTTGCCAAAAAGAAGAGGCAGTTTGGTATAACGGGGAAGACACCAGGCTAGAAACTGAGAGATCATGATTCTGGTCCTGCCTTAGGCACAAATCTGACTGGATAATGTTCAGCCAATCATTCTCTCTCATTATGTTCAGCCAATCATTCTCTTTGAAATCTTGCCCTCCAAAACCTCTACAGGGACCAGTCCAGGCAGTTACTAGGAATCGTCATAGACTCAAAAGCACCCCTTAATCAATAATTAATCAACAAAAGATCAACAAAAACAAATGCATGAAAAACACAAATAGATTTGCACAAATTTCCTACCTGCTAGCACACAGTCATACTTTAAAGTTATGCATATTTTGAAACTATTTCAGAAATATATGAGACCCAGAGAAATTTTTGCTAATCATTAAAGCAAATTGATTCTTAAAATAAGGACACTCTTTTTTTCAAGCATTTGTGGAAGCTTCTTCATTGTTACTAATGAACATCCAAGAAGTGTTGCACTCATGCAGAACTGCATTTTTTCTTCCATATCATTTGAAAGTTTGCACGGCCATAATATACATACATAAATCTATTATGTATTTGATGTGCATATCTGTGTAGAACAGAAGGGTGGTAGGAAGAGAATTGATACAACTTAAATTAAATACAAATATGGCATTATAACCATATATTGTATAAGGGTGATTACTACCAAGGTGTCTGTTCAGTTTATTCTCCATGTACATTACCTATCAGTAGATAGTATCAAAGCCTTCTCAAGGATATTTTAATCTAACTTTAATAATGATCAGAGAGGGGATGCTTTGAAAAAGAAAACTGCTTTTGGTCAACTGGAACATAGGGACAGCCTTGAATGAGAAACAGAAGGTGATCATAACACTTAGCTCTCTTTCTGAACATCTGAAGACCATGTTCAATTCTAAATTCAAAAATTAAACTTTTGAAACTTTCTGAAAATAATGGTACTCTCTAAGGAGAGCTTTGTTATTGCCACTGTCCAATCTCTACAAAACAACATGAAGTAAATTCTTATATTTGTACCTACTTTGAAATACTGAAAATGCCATGAACTAATCCAGTTGACTAATCAGACAGTACACACAGGTACCAGAAAAACAGCATTGAAGGTTCTGGGGACAAGGGAAGAAAAGGGGTTCAGGAAATGAATTTAGGCAAATCCTGACAATTGGAACAGTCTGTATGTTCCATGAGGCTACAGCATTCGAAGGAGAAAAACAGCTTTGCTCTGGTTTTGAATAAATGTACACGCAAATTAACTCGACTCTCTATATCAGCTGATGCTATGAAATTGGACTGGTAAGGAATTGCTTCTGAATGGCAACTGATGGCAGCTGTCATTATTCTCCAAACATACAGCCTTCTCTTTTAAAAAGTGATATTTCTTTCAAAGATATATTATCCAGGAAATATCCATTTCTCTTACCTAAACTGTATGGTCGAACTTTCTCAGTTGTGAAAGAAAAGGTGTGGAAAGCCATGGTTTTCTGCTCCCTCAGTTTTATTCCTAGGATCACAGTTTTATGTGTGGAGAGGGAACGACTTGTTTTGGGTATATAATTTAAAAAACAACAATATTCTTGAGGCTGATTCTTCTGTGTGAGAAAAAAATGATAAGCTTTATTGAGGAAATAACATGGTGATAGGAATGGCTAAGTTATTTCAGTCTACCTACAGCTCAAAGGCTGTAATGTGCCGTCTTTCATTATGGAGAGAGAGACAGAGAGAGTCAGGTAAATATTTGAACTGCACAGGACAGAATCAGAAGAGAAAGTTAGCTGAACCGAGTGAGAAGAAAAGTGATGAAAGTTTTGAGAATATTAGTCTGTCAATAGGAGGCATGTTATACAGTGGCATGCAGAGTAACTCTTAGATAAAACTGTTAATTACGTCTACATTTACTGCCCATAGTGCACAGTAAGTGCCAAAAGGTGAAATTCAACAGTAACTAAATATACATAAAGCTTTCAAAATCAGGATTCATACTGTTTCCTTTGGTTGACAATAAAAGAAAGAGCATAATGTGAACCTTTTTTCAGGGATTAGTTTTATTGAAGGATGTACAAATATTTCCAAAGGTGGTGTGATGGAATGTGCAGCTGAAGAAAAAGAAGAAGGGGAAATGTCAGTGGTAACACACAGCTTCCCAGGGAGGAGGCAGGACATTCCAAAGAGGGGCCCAAGACAAGAGACTGCACAATCCTGAATTGGATGGTGGGGGGGGGGGGGAATGGGTTCAGGGTATCTGTAGAATCTTCCAAGGTATATTTGTTAGAATAGAAAGTTATAGCTTTAGTCTGGCAAGATCCTGTCTATTAGATGTAAGCAAATAAACAACTGGGCTCAAGTGAATCTCACTCGACTGTGTGGTGACTGGGGCTTGGCCTGATAGACGTAGATCTAATGTTACCCTTCCTTTGTGTGTCTCTGTGGGTAGTCCAAACCTTTGCACAAGGGAGACTTTGTATGTACAACTGTACTTATAAAAGCTATTTTTCCTACCTACTTTTATGCTATGAAGTTTATTACCTGACTACATCAGGCTTGCAACATCAGAAATGGATTTGTGTGACTCTCACTTCTGTATTACAATTATCTCCATTTAAATGTATCATCCTATCTGTGTGGATTATGTTCAAGGTGCTCAAATGTGTATGGATTGAACCATACACATACAATTACCTCCCTGCGACCAATTAGACCAATTAGATCTCACAGATTGGGCCTCCTCCGAATTCCATCTGCCAGCCAGTGCCGGCTGGCAACTACAAGGAGGAGAGCCTTTTCAGTAGTAGCTCCGACCCTTTGGAACGAGCTCCCCGTGGAGATTCGTACTCTCACCACCGTCCAGGCCTTCCGCATAGCCCTTAAGACCTGGCTAGCCCGTCAGGCCTGGGGACAAAGATAATCGCCCCTCCCGAATGACGAATGAATGTTGCTTATTATTTTACTCTATGTTTGTCTACGTTATTGTTTGTATTTCCCTCCCCTGATCTTATGTAAGCCGCCCTGAGTCCCCTCAGGGAAAAGGGCGGCCTATAAATGTTAATAAACCTACAAACCTACAACCATATTTTCCTCAGGGATCTTTTCCAATCTACTGCTGTCCTGGTGTATTGAAGTACAATTCCCAAATTCTTCAGGCAGAAAGATAACAGTACAAAAAGAGAGAAAAGGGGACAGAAAAGGGGACATTTTGGAAGAAGAAACTGGATAGCAGAAAGATTGGGCTGCAAAAATGACTGAGATGTTTATTTGTAGCAGAGCAAGAAAAAAGAAATCTCATTAGGCAGTGTTATAAGAATGCTTATATCTGCAAATGATGGAGTAAGAACATCCCATAATGTTGAATTTAAGGAAGGAAGATCTATATAATACGCACTGCATCACAGCTGCAGAACTATTCAACACAGTTCTATTGATGTGATGATGCACATTTTAACAATAATACTGCCATTCTGTCTTTTCAATAGCAGCACGGCAGCATTCAATCAATTCTTTATGATTTTTAATTATTTCCCAAATTTTAGGCATATCTATAATAAAAGTGGGAGAGAAAAAAACCCCAAATTAAAATGTTTTTTTAAAAGGCAGATATCTACAAAGATTGAGTTTAATAATAGAAGCAAGAATGTTATTGTATCAAGAGACACCGATTGTAATTTTGAATTAAAAAATTATTAAAGCATCATCCCTGACAGTGATCAGCAAAAGCTTATCCTAAGTGCATCACTTGAACCCAGATGGGAATCTGATCCTTAATGATCAGTAAGGCAAATGTCTGTATGGCGATGTGATGACAGCAAGGAGAGACTGGAATAATAGGAGATAAAAGATGTCTAGCACAGGGGTGTCAAACTCAAGGCCCACGGACCAGATCTAGCCCATGGGGTGCCTAGATCTGGCCACAGGGTTGCTCTGGAAACAGTTAAGGACTGGCCTGTGGTGCCTTTGCCAGCGAAAATGGAACTTGTGAAGGCTATATGCGATCTTCCTGGGCTGGAAAAGGGCTGCAGGATGTTGAGCTGGCCACGCCCACCCTGGCCACGCCCACTCAGCCCCCAAAGGTCAAACACAATCCTGATGTGGCCCTCAATGAAATCGAGTTTGACACCCCTGGTCTAGCATATAAAAGAGATCTCAGACCAGAGAAGGGAGGATGGCAGAGTAAATATTTTATACGGGACCTTCCTTAATTTTCCAGAGAATAAAATGAGATGGGGGAGGGGAGAAATGGTTTCAGTCTTATAAGTTTCTGTTAATGTAACTTTACAATAAAGATAAAGCTGGTACTCCTGATCATGCTTTTTGCCTGGACTATTTCACATGCCTAACAGATAAAGAAACTCTAACAACCATATAAAAAGTATTTACATTGCCATCCATTGCACTAACTTATTGAAATAAACTGATGGTAATCAAACACTGGAGACTGCTGAAGAAAGGTTTCATTTCATAGTGACTTAGTATATCCCTGTCTCCGTCGTATCTATACCATGCTAGTCAAAATGTAGTGTGGTTGGTTTTAATGGAGAATATTGTGTCAATGTAGCTATTATGGATTATAAACCATGGTTTATGGTATTAGCTGTAATTAAAGACTAGAATAAATGGGAATATGTTTATTTTTTCCCAAGATAAACCATAAGTGGTTTAATCTTTCCTGTATCTGCAGCTCTTCGATATTTCTTGATGCGTTGCAGATGCGTTCAATTCCTTTGTCTTTCAGGAAGAAGAACAGACCTGACTTTCCCTGAAGAGAGCAGGAAGTCCATGTATTCCCATCGAAGAAGAAAAATAAGATAAAAGATAAAAGTAATTAAATCTACTTTTGTTTCAGATTCTTCTTTAAACCTGAGAATTGAAACCATTTAAAAATGCAGTCTTTTCAGCTGTTGTCGACCTAATAATTTGAATAAGTCACTGCAAATTCATCAGCATCTTTTAAAAAGTTTTATTTTGACTGCATACTGAATTCTTTTCACTTCTCCCTGGTAGCATTTTCATTTCATCTTCTTAACATTATATTAAAAACCAAATATGGAGAGAATTCTCACTCCATCATTGAGTTTAAGGGAAGTTTAATTTAAACTAAAATGAATGAATCAAATTAAACTATTTGCCACTTATGTGGCAATCATGCCATATGTTTGCAATGCTTACTGAGAAAGTAATGAGAGAAAGGTAGCAAAAACACATTCACTAAAGAATACAGATTAAATTATTGTGCTAACAGAACAGTGAAAATGTTAGTTTGTGCTCAAAATATCCTTGCAATCTTTAAAAAGCAGAATATCAAATGGGTATATTAGAAATAAAAGTAAAAGCAATGGCAGTGTAGGTCCATTGAGAGGAAAAAGTAGTGAAGCAGTAATGCATAACAAGTCAACACTTTTTAATTCCTATTTTCCAGCTGTTTTGTCTCAGAAGGGAAATGTAGAAGTAGCTGGTCTTGGTTTGCCACTGAGAAAATGTTGGAACTGTGGGGCATGGTAGACTTGGAGAAAAGAGGATAGAATTTAGCTAGTTCAGCTAATGTGTTTACATTCAAGGGCCAGAGCAGATTAATTATCACCCTGAATAATGAAGGTGATTGTAAAACCATTCACTGTAAGCTTTCAGAACTCCTAGGGAATCATTGGAATCTCAGAATATTGGAGAACAAATGTCATCCCCTTCTTCAAAGAATATAAAAAGGAGAATTCAGGAAACTATAGCACTGCCAGCTTCATAGTTTCCTTGGGAAAGGTCTTCAAGTAGATTATGAAGCAGCAGATGAGCACTTGCATAGGTATGCTGCAGTTAAGAAAAACCAGCCTGTATTTGTTGCAAATAAAACATGCCAGCCCCATGCTATTTGTTAGGGTTACTAAGTTGGTAATCATAGGAATGCCATAGACATAGTCTATGTCATAGACATAGTATATTAGCAAAATCTAGACATTAGCAAAATCTTTGATAAAGTCTTTCCTTAATAAAATTGTAATAAGTGAGCTAGATCAGGGCTGTCAAAGTTGTAACAACATGTCGTCACGTGATGTATTGCAACTTTTTCCCCCTTCGCTAAACTGGGGATGGGCGTGGCCAGTGTGTGATCCATCCTGGCCATGGGCCATGAGTTTGACACCCCTGAGCTAGATGATACTACTACTATTATTTATTGGTGGCAACAAAAAAGTGTTCATTAATGGTTTCACTTTATCTTGAAGGGAACTGCAGATATTCATTTTAGATTTTTTTATTCCTGAGCAAATTGAAGATATATTTATCAAGTTTCCACCAGTCAAAAGATGGAAGGGTAGAATAATACTTTAAAAGAGAGAGATAAATTTCAAAAATATCTAGCTTGGACACTTTGAGATGAATTGCAGTAGCTCTTTCTTTTTTTATCCTGTATTTAACTTTGGATGAAAAGTTAAATAATCTTATTCTTGCAACATTCACACTCTACATGACTATTAATATTGACATACCGGTAGTTTTTTTTTAAAAAAAATCAGTATTCTAAGCTTTAAAAAATAGTAGAATGTTAATAACCCTTAATCATATCTAAACATTACTGCATTGACATCTGTATTGAAATAACAGGATTAACAATATTATAAGAAAAAGAAAAAGGGAAAACATGGAGAAATGTCAAGCACTGCATTTAAATAGTGGGGGAAAGGGCATAAGATGGAGGAAACACAACTTGGAAACAACAAATGGAAAAGGATCAGAATAACAAAAAAAGACAATGACAAACAATCAAGCAGCAAGTTTGGAGGATGGTTACCAAAATACTAAAGAACATGAAAATCAGGCACTATAAGATCAGCTAAAGCAGTGGTAGTCAACCTGGTCCCTACCGCCCACTAGTGGGCGTTCCAGCTTTCATGGTAGGCGGTAGGGGTTTGCTGTAACTCTGCTTTATAAATTTTATAAAGTAAAGTTACTTCCCTACTTTATAAATCACCCTTACTGTGGAACCGGTGGGTGGTTAGAAAATTTTACTATTAACAGAGATACAAAAGTGGGCAGTAGGTATAAAAAGGTTGACTACCCTTGAGTTAAGGGGTCTAGCTTTGTTTAGGCTACAGAAAAGATTAGGTTATAGGTTATAGGTTTATTGCATTTATATGCCGCCCTATTCCCAGAGGGACTCAGGGCGGCTAACAAACCCAGGGGAGGGGGTAGTACAAACAAGGCAACACAACATACAAGATACAGAGAAAAATTTAAAAACAATCAAAAGTCACACAATTCAAGCAGGGAAGGGAACTTGTCAACCCCAGGCCTGCCAGAACAGCCAGGTTTTAACGGCTTTACGGAAAGCCTGAAGGGAGGTGAGGGTCCGAATCTCCACGGGGAGTTCGTTCCAGAGGGCCGGAGCAGCCAAAGAGAAGGCCCTCCTCCGGGTGGTCGCCAATCAACATTGGCCGGTAGATGGAATCCGCAGGAGGCCTAATCTGTGGGATCTGATGGGTCTTTGGGAGGTAATTGGCAGCAGGCGGTTTCTCAAGTACCCAGGTCCAATACCATGAAGGGTGTCGCGTCCCTCCTTTCAGTCTACAAAAAAGGGCTTTATAAGTGACGACTAGCACCTTGAAGTGTATCCGGAGACCAATAGGCAGCCAGTGCAGCTCGCAGAGGATAGGTGTAACGTGGGTGTACCGAGGTGCACCCACAAACGCTCGCGCGGCTGCATTCTGGACAAGCTGAAGTCTCCGAATGCTCTTCAAGGGCTGCCCCATGTAGAGCGCATTGCAGTAGTCCAGTCTTGAGGTCACAAGGGCATGAGTGACTGATGCGAGATTGAAAAGAAATGTATTCAAATACCTGAAGGACTTTCAGAATGAACATATTATTTCATTATCAGAATGAACATATTATTTCATTATCTATTTTCCCAGAAGGAAGGATGAGTACCAATGGAGTAAAACTGCAAGAAAGTTAAAGCTACTCATCAGGAGTATTTTCTCCATAAGCTTTTAGCCATAAGAAATGATTCTCCTTCAACAGAAGTCCTCAAGGCTTGATTGTCTTGGATGACATCACCATCATCATTGTACCAGATATATTAATAGATCCTCTGTAATGCATATTAACTATTTAATCCTGATCTTGTCTGATACTTAGAGAATTACAGCCCCTGCCTTTTGTATAGCTATTATATAGCATCCACATTTCACATTAAACTTCAGTTGCATTCTCTTTGTTTTCTCATGATTTGCTAATTTTTATTATAAATGGATGATGCACATTACTGGAAAAAGTTGGGTCACAAATTGCAATTACAGTGATTTCAGAGTTGCTATACCTAGTTTAAGTTTTGTTTCTAAAAGTCATTTTTAATGTTAAATATTTGGGAAAGTAATTTTCTAACCCTTGCCATCCCTGTTTCAAGATGAATTTTTAAGGGCTTCTAAATGAAGTCTCCAGTTTCTAGAATATTTTATATGTGTGATCTAATTAGTCAGTGATTTCAATCATTCTTTTGACACCGTACTCCATCCATCAATTTTTTTGTACAGAAGTCATTAACCTTCAATCTGTTGGATAAGATCATTGAATGAGGCCAAGAAGGTTAGATTTATTTATTTATTTTTGCTAGTGAAAGAACACGGCTTAAATATTTTCATTCTTTTTTTAATTACAGCAATTATTTATAGAATTAAAATAGGATGTACCACAAATCTTTGTCTTCTATTCTTTCTTCTGATCTTTTTTCAATGTCTCTCTTTTTCATCTTCTTGTTACACTGTCATTTGCTCATCTTCAAAGCAATATTGTACTATAGAAAAAAAAACATTTAGACTATTTGTATGATATGTTGTTTTCCGCTCCTCCCTATGTGTGCTGTAGAAGTGGTGAAATTCACATTTTTTACTACCGGTTCTGTGGGCGTGCTGGTGGGCCTGGCAGGGGAAGGATACTGCAAAATCCCCATTCCCACCCCACTCCAGGGGAAGGATACTGCAAAATCCCTTCCCACTCCTGGGGGGAAGGATATTGCAAAATCTCCATTCCCACCCCACTCTGGGGCCAGCCAGAGGTGGTATTTGCCGGTTCTCCGAACTACTCAAAATTTCCACTACCAGTTCTCCAGAACCTGTCAGAACCTGCTGAATTTCACCCTTGGTCTGTAGGTAACTGTAGGAAACTCAATTCTATATTTGAGGATATGCGGAAACTGAGCTTGGATTAATCGGATGAATTCTTGGAATAAAGACTGCTGTAAACAAGTGACTATGGCCTAAATACAGGAGATTTGGACAGCTTTTTCAGCTTTTTTTCCTATCCTTGTTAATCATGTGAATAATGCTGACCACAGAAGTACTATACCTCACAGATAGTAAATCACAATGCTTCAATGTGTGTCTTCTTATGGCCGATACACACATGTTGTAAAGTTTCCTCTGTTCACATTTTATCAGCAACTTTTTAAATTGGAGAACTGCAATCTTCCCAATTCTTAAAAATACAAAATATTATTGCAGTTAGGTTACTATTTTGGAAATAGTAAATTATGGAAACATAAATTAAGCATGCAAGTTTGCATTAAAATGTGAACCAAATGGATTTTTCTCCTGCCCCTAGCTATTTGTTTTTTTCCACCTGAAGAAAAAAAAACTTTTCTGAAAATTGTTCAACTTTCATTCTTCCCCTAGAGATCATTCAGTCCAGGTTGTCACACTGATGGGACTAATAAACGGCTTCAATATTTAAGATGAATTTAATAAAAAATATCTAATAGTTTAACCTTGAGACTACTGGTACAGATTTATGGTTTGTTAAGGAGAAGAAAAAGCAAGCCTGGGAAAATGCCATTAAAAATAGCATGTGCTACAACATAACAACTTGGCCTTTCAAATCTTGGCAAGCCCTCTGACTTGAACTTTGAAAATGTGGGATCATATTCACTAGTTATAGTTACATACCTTAATAGCTATATGTGGTCTGGGAAATAAAAGCAGTGCTTGTTAGGTAGCTCCATTTAGTTTTAATACCTCTGTAGTCTATGCAGCTGAGAAGAAGATTGCAGATATTTTTTGTTAAAATAGAGTGGTTTAAAAGAAGGCATGCAATTGTTTATGGCAAGGAATTGTTCTAAAGGGAAAAGAAATTAAAGTAAACCAAACTTTCTAATTTGGAGAATCTGATTCTCTGAACAATCCATACTGTGATTAGTTTAGTCGAGGATTGTGTGGAAGGATAAAAAAGTTAGAAGTTATGCTTGTTTAGTCCTCCTGCAGCACATAATTCTAGCTCAAAATATATGAGCATGGAATGCTGTGGTAAAATAAATATATAATTTAATGTAGATACAATTTAATATGACTATACCAAAATGCATTTTATTAGCTTTTTCCAGTACAGGAAATTATGGCTTATATCAGAACAAGCTATACTGTCATTAGTGATCCAAACCCTATTAATGGACATATATATACAACCATCTTTTCTACTCTCAGATTTCTCAAAAACAGCTTGAAGATCATCAGCAATCCTTTTCAATTCTGCAATCTTGAAATGTTGAGCACAAAATTATAATTTGATAGTTACTCTTTCCTGCAGTGCCAAAGGTTCTGGACTAGGAAAAAATCTCCCCATCTGCAATCCACACAAATGAATAGTTTTTAAAACTGCATATAATTATAGCATTGGAAGGAATCATAAGGATTTTCTTATGTAGCTCTGGATTGTGCAGAAAACTAATTAAAAAAATGAGGAGATGTGGCTGTTCAAACCCTTCTTAAAAACCACCAGTACAGGACAACACACAACCATAATAGATAGACTATTCCAGTGTTGTACATTTTTATCATCATGAAATTTTTCCTTATATTTAAATGAAATTTAAGTAAATGCAATTTATGCTTATTATTTCCAGTCCTAACTTCTGTGACTATGGGAAATAATTCTTGACCATCTTCTCTATAGTTTCCTTTCATGAACCTGATTGGAACTATCATCTCTTCTTCAGTCTTTTTCTCTCCAAACTGAACATCCCAAATGTCTTCAGCATATCCTCACATGCATGTCTTCATCTCCTATATCCGTGATGGCGAACCTATGGCACATGTGCCGGAAGTAGCACGTTCATGTACACCAGTCATCTGGACTTTGCGTATGCAGGAATGACAGAAACTAGAAGAGCAGCTCCCCAGCGTGCATGGATTATATGGATTATAAATCACAATGATGTCATTTTTAATGAATAATTTACCAACATTATAAAAATATAAAGAAACCAACCATAACATTTTTTGAATATGTGGTTTTTGTATTTGGAAATCCTCAATCTTATTGTCAGCTGTAAAATTCTAATCCTGATTAAATGGACCTATAGCCTATAAATACTGCCTTTAGCCAGCTATATCAAATTAGTCTGAAAGAGAGTGCTTTCCATATTCATGGTTTGAGGTGTGATAAATTTTAGCATTAAATGAATCCTGTTTGTGTGAATGCAGATACTATAATAGTGATATTCCAATTAGTTGCTGTATATTTCTAGGTCATTTGTTTTTTACTTTCCTTCTGCTCCATATCCCTTTGAATTATCTGATGATGACTAAACTAAAACTGATTAAGAGTTCACATTTTACTTTCCTAATCTTATTAACTAGCTGTTCTCCTCTACACTGCACAATGAAATTATAACTTGGCTGTCTTCCATGGCTCATAGTTGCTTGTTCCTGCAACTGTTATCAATTTTGGCTAGAGTGCATTTTCTTTTAGGAACTTGCCATTGCCAAATACAGAAAGGCGCAAGTCTTCGATTCCTTCTGTTTTAGTCTCATCATATAATTAACTCTTATAATTAAATAGTTTATTAAAGATTTCTTTTCAAAACACAGTTGATATTATTATTTTTTTTAAAGGGCAACTTCTTTGGTCACTTAAACTTTATGGGTGTTGATCCCTACAGTGTAAATGTGTTCATCACATACATGCATGCAGAAATGTAGAGTTATGAGGAGTCTCTCTTTTTAAAATTGGAATACACCTATTTTAAGGCTTATGTTTTTCATGAAATGTCTATGAAGCCAACAGGCCTTATGGAATGTGTTTCTTCATCCAGAAAAAATGGGATGTAATGGAGGTTTTCATTGCACTCATTTTAAAATATGCCACATTCTTATAGACATATCTTCCTTGGCCCAAGGACAGAGACAAACAATTTTCAGTGACTAGTAGGCATGCTTTTAAAAAATATTTTGGTAGCCAAAGGACTTTTTCTTGTAGTGGTACTTATGAGCATCTGCAGGAGTTTGCTACTTCCATCAAAACAAAAACACTGAACAGAGTGTTGCAGTTTGTGATACGTATGCAAATTACAACTACATGATCTCCTATTTCCTTATAACTCAGCTATATCCAATGCTCCAGGAAGACAACAACATCTTCTGAACTTCCATGTCACAAGGCATCATCCTAAACCAATTCTGCATTCAGCCTGCCAAATGTTTTCTTTAAGTCCCTCCCTTCCCCACCCCACCCATTTTCTTTCCACTAACATTTTCTCTAGAAAAGCTATTATCCCATCTCTTGCATATGTGTGTCATTGTTCTAGGTCTCCTGCTCTCTCAGTACTGAATCAGAGGAACGGGACATACATACTTCACCTACAAAATATGAGAGTTTCTTCTCAGATTGACAGTGTGTGTTTGCATTTTCCTTTCTGTATACAAAGTGCAGATCAAAACCCTGGGGACTTGTTAGAAAATAAACATGCAGGAGGTCAGCTCTATGCTACAGTACAGTGTGTGTGATTTGGAATTTGTTCCTCATATTGAATTAATCCTGATCTCTCCTAGCCCTGCTATGTCTTCTGTGGCTCTCTCTACATAACACAATTACTTGGGTCACGGAGGGTCCAAGGTTAGACTGCAATGCAAACAGAGCCGGTCTGTTTTGATTCAATCACAGCTTCTTAAATTTGGTGAATCCTTGAACATCTACAATGATACATGAATTTCTGTGACCTTCCCTCCATCTTTATAAAACAAATATTTCATTGGTGTAAGGATTGTATGGGGAAAAAAACCAAATTAGATCACATGCTATAATTAAAGGTTATTCTTTATATCAGATAAAAGGGTTGTAGAACTTGGAAACCTTATGAAATAATGAAACTATCAAATTAAAGACCATATTTTAATGGAAAGGTGAGCTTGATTAGTTTGCATAATTCCCATGCTAAGTACTTTCTTGGAGTGGCAGAAATCAAGCAGGACATGTTCCTTGTATAAGAAAATATGCTTTGTTACAAAATGCATATAAAATACATTTGGTCCTTACAAACTCAACAATACTATTTCTTATTTGTCTATGGTTCTTAAAGCATGTTTCCCCCCATCCTATTATATCCTATTTTATAAAATTAGGCTTCAGTTTTTAACTTCCTATCTTTCCCTCTCTCTAATTATTAATGTCTCCTCTAGTCAAGCACTGAATTTGTCACATTGCTTCTCCTGTCCTCGGTCTCTTGTTATCTATCTCTTGTTAATAGTCTTTCCTTTTTTTATGCTTTACTGCTTACGCTTATTAGTCGATTTCTTTCTCTCTCCCCAGAGTCACTTGCTGGTTTCTCTCAGTACTTCCTTTCAAGTGTCTGGGTTTATAGTCATCAACTCCTTTTAACTTTTTTTTGACATCTCTCTCTCTCTGTCTCTCTCTCTCTCTGCCCTCCCCCACCGTGTGTCTGTGTCTGTGTTTCCTGCACAATGCATTTTTCTGAACTCAGTGGTTGTTTTTTTTTTTGCTTTTTCCTCTAGTGCAGGGGTTCTCAACCTGTGGGTTGGGATCCCTTTGGGGGTCGAATGACCGTTTCACAGGGGTCGCCTAAGACCATCGTAAAACAAAGATTTTTGAAAAAATACGGAAAACATAAAATAATTTTATGGTTGGGGATCACCACAACATGAGGAACTGTATTGTTTTTCTTTTCTTTTTTTCATTTTTTTTTCACATTCAAAGGTTTTATTTCTTTTAAAACACAAATATTTCATCGTTTGTCAATCATTAAAACATTGAAGTACAATTTTTGTGTGTGTGTGTGCCCCTCCCTCCCTCCGCCCCCCTACCCCCCTCCTCCCCCCCGACTTCCCAGAACCCGTACACGGTATGGATTTTTAACAAACACAGTCTAAAATCTATTGAAGAAAAAAAAAAGAAATTAAGAAATTAATGACATTCTGCATTGACCTTAGCTTCTTCTTGCTGAACTAACTTTAAACAATTTAAATCATTTCTGATCTTAAGCATAGGCTAACTGGAATTTCTTGGTCCCGTATTTATTTTGTATATAGTCAATCCATTTTTTCCAGTCTCGTTTATATCTCTCATTTGAGTGATCTTTAAGATATGCCGATATTTTAGCCATCTCGGCTAAGTTTGTGACTTTCAATGTCCATCCTTGGATTGTAGGCAAGTCTTCCTTCTTCCAGTATTGCGCCACCAACAGTGTTGCTGCCATTATTAGGTGCAGAATCAAGTTAGTTTCTACCACTGTAAAGTCAGTACATATACCTAGTAAAAATAACTGAGGAGTAAACTTTATCCTTCTTTTAAAATATTTTGCATAACCCACCATATTTTTATCCAGAATGCCTTAACCATTTGGCAGGTCCACCATATATGATAATATGTAGCATCGAGAGAACCACACCTCCAACATTTAGGCTGTACATTCGGAGGAACTGTATTAAAGGGTCACAGCATTAAGAAGGTTGAGAACCACTGCTCTAGTGCCTGGCACAGTCACTGAGTGAAAGCAATTTTCCCTACCTGTTCTGATGGCAACCATATGCAATTGTTCCCCCCTCCCTCCCCGCCCTCTCTCTCTCACACACACACACAGAGGGAGGGAGAGGAGGGAGGGGGGGGTGAGAGGGAGAGATATTTTTTCACTGGAACCTACAATCATGATTAAAGTGTTAAAATCTCCCACATTATGTTACCAGTAATTCAGTATTAGAATCTTAAAACAAAAGAAATAAAGCATCACAACAGGAATAGTTTTATATCGTAACAACTCTTTTTTTCCTTGTTCTTTTTTTCTTTTCAAATGTTCAACAAATTAATGCATATAATAAATATTGATTTATTCCCACATGGGTAGAAACCTCATAATTTAGCTTCTTTTTGTTTCTGGTGAAGTAAGAGCAAATATATGTATGTATGTATGTATGTATGTATGTATGTATGTATGTATGTATGTATATATATTGTTTTTCTGGAAACTGTGGAAACTCCATGAATTGAACACAGTTACTTTTATGCTCTCTTATGGTCATAGTAGCTCCTGAAGGTTGAGAGGCATACTCCTGGTATCATATGTTAATCCCTTTATTGGGGGCTCTATTTTGCTTTATGGTTGGTTCTATTATTCCTTTTAAATCTTTATGTCCAGCTGTTCTATGTCATCACTTCCCAGCAACTTACTGTATTCTGTTATGGGAACCAAGCTACAATTAGACTACATTCAATGCTTCTAGAGCAGGGGGTCTCCAACCTTGGCAGCTTTAAGACTTGTGGACTTCAACTTGCTGAGGGATTCTGGGAGTTGAAGTCCACAAGTCTTAAAGTTGCCAAGGTTGGAGACCCCCTGCTCTAGAGTAGATGTAGTTTGTTATAGAAAAGGATAATATTGCTTTACCTAAAGTACCTGATTCCTGGTAAATTAAGTGGAATCGGTTGTTTAAAGGGAAAGTCCTCAGGGCTTGGGTAGGTGATATATATTATTTTAAATGAATCTATTTAAGCTGTTTTCAGTGCATGAATGTCTTTTTCAGATGATCATAGAAGATTAAGTGTATTGTTATTACAAACAATAGAAGATGCAAGCAACAGGAAAACAAAGGAATCAGGTTTGAGATTAGCAGGACACCACAACGTAGCTTTGAGTAGCAGTTGGGGGGCAGGGACAGGCAGAACACGTGTGAATGATTTGGGGTGAGTGAAGAGAGAGTGAAAGGTTTTGGGCCTAGCTTATTAAGTTGCAAAGAGATGTCTAGGACAATGTTGAAATGCTGTTCGATTTTCTAACAACAATTGCCTCTTGAGTACATCCTCTATTCTTTCCGAATCATATAAACCTTGCACAGTTTCTCATGCATTATGCATTAAACCCATATGGCCGTTTGAGGTGGAGAATCTCCTGGGGAAGGGGGGGAGGGAAGCATCATTCTGTTTTTTCACAACAAGGGGGTTAGAAAAATAAGGAGAGGAATAGGAAAGAGGTGAAGGTGGAGAGCCTACAGAAGAAGGTGTCAAGGTAAACTCTGACATACAGAAAAAGGAAGCAGACAAAACTATACCACAGACCTTTCTAGGAAGAGTCACTGTGGCCTGAGAATTGTGCAGCTTCTAGTTCTCTATGGTCCATGCCAATCACAATGAAAAAATCAAAGCCAAGCTGTCCAAATAAGAAACTAACTCTAAATAAGGCAGTGAACTGCTTGAATCAAACTCAAATATAGTATAGAATTAACTAATCTGTAAGAGAAGGGAATAGATATGAGAATTCCCATATCTGAAAATATATCACCCTCTGGATTCCCTCTATCCCAGTCATAAGTATGTGGTGAAAGTCACACTGATCTCATGGGTGAACATGGCAACATGCAAATGACATGAATTATATAATTCATGTCATTTGCATGTTGCTTACATGACAGTGGCATGATGGATGTGACATCCCTTGCCTCCTCATAGACATGCTAAACTTTATTGCCCTATGTATGATACCAGTCTCAAGACCTTTGTTTTTTCCCTTGGCTGTAACAACAAATGTAGACAGAAGTAATCTTTAAAAACTATTTTATTTAAACATGCAGTGATCAACAAAGTGCTGACAGTTAAAACCAAGTAAGAAGAAATATCAGAAATAGTTACCTGACAGAGCATACTTTGGGATTATATAAATACATTTGAACTCCTAAAGGGAGATAACATTCGTATTTGTTTTGCTACTTTGTATTTTTTTAAAGGAGAAATCCAGGTAACCATGGGATGGCAGCAGAGAGTTTAGAGTTATTGCTATAATTTGTTCATGAAGATTTTTGCAACCCAGATCTAGTAGTCCTGCCCCAAATAAACTTCATAAACTTTCTCAGAAAGTGACAAATGATGGGCAACTCGAGACCAGTGTTAATGCAAAAACAATGCTAAAAACAATATAAGTAGGGGAGTAGAATCATCAATAAAAAGTCATTATTTGGCAAAGAGACTAAATTAGTAGATCAGCGAAATGCTGTTGATATAGTATACTCAGATTTCAGTAAGACATTTGGCAAAGTAGATCACAACTTACTTCTTGGTAAGACATAAAAATTTGAGATAGACTGCATCACCAACAGATGGATTTCTAACTGGATAACCAGAGAGAGACTAGGTGTGGTGGTTAGGTAGTTATACTGATAAATCATTTTGAAACATATTCTAATTATAAGATTAATCATTTTTTCAAAAATTTAAGTGTGCACACCAGCCCAAAAAGTTAAGAAGCCCTGATATTACCCAGCATGATAAACATGTGACTTATCAATATGCTGTCCTATGAGTAACTGTAAGCTGTGATATATGTATTATGTTAGAATGCATTGTTATAACCAGGGTAAGCATTTGTTATTAATAGGAAAAGGTGAAAATGCATTTATACAGTCAAAGCGATATTTCTTTAAGCAAACTAGAATAAGATAAATGGATAATTTGGAGAAACCACAATCTGTGGTTGAGGGAAATTTTTTTAAAAATGTGTTAATGCCCTTTAAATGGGCGCAATAGTAGCAAGTTTCAGAAGCTGCTTCTCGGCTAACCTCAAAAAGCTAGTATATGATATTAGCATTGGATCATAAAATATGAATCTCATTTGATTGCTTTGCCAGTTTTTTGTGGAGGTCAGGAAGTTGCCTTCCTATCTCACTGTCAAAAGTTCCCACAGAAAAAAATATTCATTTGATGAAAGGGACCTGAGACTGAAAGAGTAAAGTGGATCACCTATCCAACGGGATTTCATCCAAGAGAATGTCACATTTGACTACGTTTCAAGGATTTAGATAGAGGATTTGGCATATGTGTGTATAATATGCTTCAGTAAAGAAAGATGTAACAAACATTTACTGAACATTATGAAAAGAATATGAAAAGAAGATATGAGTTTCAGTTTACAGTAGGGAAATTCTTTTATCTATAATATATTATTTACTCTAAGCTGTTTTTGTGAAAAAGGTTGAACATGTTCTAAAACAGGTGAGCAATCTGTAGTTTTAAAGTTTCGTGCAGGCCTCAGCATAATCACCAAAGCCTGCAAACTATTCAATCTCAGCAACTTGAAGTTGTGTGGCCTTCAAGTACCAGAGTTCCTCAGCCAACATGACAGTTGAAGTCCACACATCTTAAAGTTGCTGAGATTGAAGAAACACTGCTGCAACTGATCCGTTTGGGTCATATTTGCACTTACCACTTATTCCAATTTAACTACTTGTTTAAGAAAATCTTGTCCAGGCTATTAGCAAGTGCCAGACTTCTTAGCCTGTCATTATAACTAATTGGCAATTATTTCCATAAAGTAGACATAGGTAATGTCCTCTATCAATCCTCCACTCACTCTGAAAGCTAAGTCCTGCTCCTGCTCACTTTCTCTCCCTTTGTCAGTTTGTTTCCAACTTTTTGGCAGAAGAGTGCTTTCATTTTGCTGCTGTCTAACCTTCCCTGTTCACTAACCACTCTGCAAAGGAAGGATTGTCTCTTCAACTGAGCTAATGGCTAATACTAGACATATATTCTTCCTTCCCTTTTGAGTGGTAACAATAGTATTGTAGAAAGTTAGCATCCACCCTGCTCCTAGAAGCATGAAATATTTTAGGAAATATTAAAAAGGCAGATCATTTCCTAAAGGGAGAAATGGAGAAACATGCTTTTTTTTTTTAGAAACAGAAAGCAATCCTCACTTTCCTTAATAGCCCTAGCAGACATTTAGGTGTCCATTAAGCAAGATTGGGCCAGCCTATTCAGAAACCAAACTGAGATGGCCACCTTTTAGAAAAGATTTGGTAATCCATTCACAACAGGATATTTTGAAACAAAGGCAGAATGGTAGGATTAGCCGTTACTCAAGATCCAACATAGGACAAAGCCATTAAGTCACGATAGGAATTGCCCAACACCCTTTCAGACCACAAGCCTTCATTGCATCACTCTCAGAGCAGACCAAACCTAGGTCAGACAAACAACTAGGATTTGTACTTTGCCTGTAGAGCCAGCTATGACCCCTACATGGCCCCATGGGAGTCTGCCAATAGCCAGTAGAACACATGTTCTTGCAAAGGAACAGGAAGCTCAAGTACAAAGCCCAAGAGAAGATATTACCCCCCACACACACATACAGACACACACTCAAGTCCATTTTGTCAGCTGCACCAGAACCATATGCTTGGTGGTTCTGTTCATCATTAAACCATCTTTCCAATCAGCCTTTATGTTTCCAGTGCTTTTCTCCCAGCTTGGAACTGAACCAGATGGATATTTCTTCCCACAGTATGATGAGTAGTTTTTAACTTCTTCCTTTTCCATTTCTTTTGATGTTCTATCTTTGCCCACTTTGGTGATACAGGCCCACCATCCATTGATTTCCCAGTCACTTGAGATTCTAAACTTTTCCCCACAGCTCATTATACTCTTGTGACACTTAAAATTTGGACAAGGTCTAAGACTGGCAACAGCTGACAAGATATTCGATCTGGACTGTATATCCCTCCATATCCTCCCACTGGACAGTTCTGCTTCTTGGTCACTCTGTTTTCTTTTCCAGTGAAAATATTGTATGGTAACCCTACCCTTACCAAAACTCACTGCCTATTCTTTTAAATAAAATAATAAATATGAAGAATGATGACACAGGTGTCGTGATAATCCAGAGAAGCAAAATTATAGTGTCATCTTAAAAGCTCTGTATTATTTTGCAGGGGGAAGGATCAGATCTGAGCTTTCAATTGTACTAATTTAGTCTAACTGCTCTTTCTTATTATAACTGACTGACAGAGGATTATTTTGAATGGAACAATCAGTTTAAGTTGTTATCTCAGACAGAAGTATTCCAACAAACAAAATGGGAAGTGCTCCTCAAACTAGGAAGAGAAATCCTTAATGCTGCAGCTCATATGCACATGTAGAAGTAGTCCTCGACTTATGACCACACTTGAGCTCAAGATTTATGTTACTAAATGAGACATTTGTTAAGTGAGTTATTCCCCATTTTCTGACCTTTCTTGTCACAGTTGTTAAGTGAATCACTGCAATTGTTGAAATAGTAACATGGTTGTTAAGTGAAACCAGATTCCCCATTGACTTTGCTTGTCAGATGGTCACAAAGGGGATCACATGATCCTGGATTACACTGCAACCTTCATAAGCATGAGTCAGTTGCCAACTGTCTGAATTTTGATCACATGACCACGGGGAATGCTGCAATGGTCATAAGCGTGAAAAATGGTCACAAGTCAATTTTTCAGCAACATTGTAACTTTGAATGGTCACTAAATGAATGTAAGCCGAGGATTACCTGTATATAGAAGAGTCTAAAATGAAATCTTGAATGCTCATTGTGGCTAGAAAGAAATCCCACTATGAAATTCAGGCTGCCCATTTCTGGAAAGTATGGATCAATGAAGTGGCTCAGGATAAGACAACTTCCCGTATTCATCAGGTGCACTTCAAAACAATCAAACATTGCATTTCCCAAATCTGTTGTGGCCCGCCAGCAGCCAGCGGAGCTGGTGGTAAACTCAGACAGTGAAGAGGTTGGGGAGGAATGTGGGCCAGTCCTGGAGTCTGGGAAGGCTCTGATGAGTGCTCTGTGTTGGAGGGAGATATTGGGCCAGGCCTGTCCGACAGTTATCAGCTGCATTCGGAGTCAGATATCAGTGGGGCAGAAGAACATCTGAAGCCTGTTCCCGATGTGCACATGCACAGAATTGCCAGAAGGGAACAGCTAAGGAACAAAGGCCAACTTGGGAGTAAAGGCACAGGATGGTGAATGGTGCCTCCCTTATAGGGAATAAAGAGGCGCGAAAGGGGTTCGCACCTCTTTATTTAGTTCATTAGAGTGGAGATCTGTTCCTGACTTCTTGCCAAGTAATTGCTGCTACAGCATGGCGTTTGGAAGATATCTGCCTGGCAACTCTCCAAGACTGATAAAAGTCTGTAGTTGTGAAATCTCATGAAAGACTGTTTGCTGGGACTTTGCTGGAGTGGAATTCCCTTTACCTAAATAAAAGAGATTTTATAGGGATGAGGAATCTGCTTCATGATCTTGGGAAGCCTAGGTCAGAACCAAATCTCTTTCAATCTTGGAGAAAATCTCTGAGCACATTTTGATTTTTTTTTCTTAACTTGCAAGAAAGCTTGGACTCACCATTCTTATGAGCTTATTATTTTGAAAATGCATTTCCCACCCTTACTTGCAGTTTCATTCCAAATTGCTACATTATCCACAGAGGAAACATAGGGCTGGCCAAGGGAGTTTTTCTGCCCACAGAAAAGATCTCATACAATAGTACTGATGCACTATGAATTAGATTACCAATTAGTGCTTCTTAACAAGAATATAAATGCTCTAAACATGCCAAACCATTTGCTTTGTCTTGTAATGCTTGAAATATTAACAGCAATTAAATCAAAAGGCTTCCTGGAGTCCCCCCAGTGAAACGTTAATTATGCAAGGATTTAGGGAGATACACAATCTCTCCTTAAATCACTGAATCACTGTGAATCACTCCAAATTTGCAACCGCACTGAATGACTTAATATGCAGCTGTTTCAGGTAAAGAAGTGTTGTAGGGGTTTTTTTCTGCTACTTAGGACTCTACTAGGGATGAAATCAACTTACTTCAAATGTGAGTGCATGCGCCATCTCCATGCATGCACAGAGTGTCAAACCTGGAACCTGATGATGTCTGGTTGAGTGGGCGGAGCCTCTTGCCACTGCTGCTACCATTCATCCAAACCAGATAGAATCAGTTGAATTTCACCCCTGGACTTTACCCTATATGGCTCAAGGGACTTGAGCTAGGGCCATACTGAGAAATATGGAAAGGGTTGAGAATAATGACATAGACATCCAGGTCAAAAGAACATGTGCTCTAATTTAATTTACATTAAGCTAAATTAAATAAAAACAAGCAATTGGATTGTTCCCAATGTGCATAATGCCTTTCCTCCTTTGTGGCAGTAAATGCAAGTAATATTGGCAAGGGTTTTGGGAACTGCATCCAACACTTTTAGAGTTACCGGTACAACCTGAAGCTTAGCATAAGAATAGGAATATTGCTGAAGCTTTTCTACATCATGTGAAAGCAGGCTTACTGCTTTTGATATATGGAATATGGAAGGAGAGATTGTGCCAACAGTAACTCTACTACTGGTAGGAAAAGAGTGTGGGTTGTGCTGGCTCAGAGCGAGTTCTTCAGCCAGCAATAACATTGTCTTTATTAACCTTTAGCTCCCTGCTGATTTGGAAATGCAACATAACACCAGGAGGTGATAGTAGTAAATAACAGCAGGCAAAAAGACTTGGATAGGAAGGCATCTTCTACTTCAGCTATGGAGATTCCAAAACTAAATTAAAATGCAGCTAACACCATGGATTTTAATTAGGAAAAAGCTGTAGCAATGTGGAAATCATCTCTATATCTCCCGTATTTTATCATTGCAGTGTCTGGGTGCTTGTGTGCGTATGTGTGCATGCACACACATACACGTGTGTGTGTGTGTGCATGCATGTACACATATTTGTGTGCATTTGTGTACGTGTATAGACACACACACACATAGACACACACAAGCATACAGACTTATCTTTGCCAGCAGACAACATCCAGATAAGAGGGATTAACACTAAGCAAACAATCAAGCAGAAAACAATGTCCTAATCAAAGAACCAAGGAGAAAACCACACCGCAACCATCACTGACAGAACAATCTCCTGCATATAGAACAGGGAGCAAATCCCATATTCACTCAGACTGATGAGTCAACCTAGTCAGGTAATGAAGCATTTGCAAATAAAAGCAAGCTCACATAGCACCAAGAACGCCACATACATACTTTGTGTTATATTTGTGAAGAAACTTACAAATATGGTCGTTTCTTCTAATGAAATAAGACAAATTTCCCACATCTACATTTGGCAATTGGCAACCCAGCATCTACCAGTGGTGGGCTGCCAATTTTTTTACTACTGTTTCAGGTACACTCGTGACACTTCTGCGCATGCAGAAGTGCCCGGGCAGGTGGGCGGAACCTCCCGCCACTGCTACTACCAGTTCACCCAATCCGGGCCAAACTAGAAGCAACCCACCTCTGGATTAAACTGAAGAATTATAACAGGAATACACAGCCCTTTTGCTGGATGGAAGCTGCACTTAATTGGGCATTGAAATCTGCTATAAAAAAACATAATGATGCTACATAGGCATGGTTGCATCTATTTTTCTCAGTTATAAGATATTTTAAGGCCTTTGTTCTTCTTTCAATGAGTTTTCTATAGGAAAGCAGCTGGAAAATCGGTGGTTGACTTTTGGTATTCACCAGAACGGTACAGGGACCATGTGCAGACTTTGGCACAAAGCAAAATGAAAGGATACCAAGCACAGCAATGTCTCCATTTTTATCCTTATACTATGTAGCTGTCAAAGATGAGGATGTCAGAAACAAAGAAGTGGTAAAATTAATTCAGCACCATAAGTGCAGTTAAATATACAGGGATTGAAGTGCAGACTTTTAGATATAAACACTCAAAGGTTTCTGCCCGAGGGACAAATATACTATTTAATTTAGAAAAAAACTTTCAAATTATTCCTTTACTATTTATGAAGAAATGACCTAAATTAAATGATATTTTTCTGTATCTATCTATACCAAATAAGGACTCAAGAAATAGTGGAAGATCGGAAAATGTAGAGAGACCAGGCCGATAGAATTATCTAGAATGGGACATCATCATCATCATCATCATCATCATCATCATCATCATCATCATCATCATCATCAATAATCATCACCACCAAATAAGAAATTAATTAAGCAAGCTAAAACATGAACCAATAACTGATAATCATGAATGGATTAAAATGTTCTTTCTTTCTCTCCCTCTCTTTTTATATTTGCCAAATATAAAAGAAAATTTATAAAAACTAAGCTGAAATTCACTTTTCAGTTTTAATAAAGTGTTCACAGCACTCAATATGCATTTACAGAGAAGGATATACAACTATGTGCATATTAAAAATGCACAAAATTGTATTTTCAGTTTAAAATTCTGGCTAAGAATGAAGCAAATTGGAAAAAATGCATGCACAAATTCCTAAATTAGAAGTATCTGTACACATACATAGAAATAGTCATTATGGATCTTTTTTTTGCCAAATTTGTAATCTCTGAAGCCAAAGCAAACTTTGGTAGAACTACCCATATATATGTCCAATACACAAGAATCTTATTTTTACAAACACTAAACCCAATACTAATATTAAACACATGTAAATTAATAGAGATACCAGAGCAAGGTTGTCCAAATAGAAAATAAAGATCTAATCTTAATTGTGAAAGCTTGTATATAGATCATATTCTTTTATGAATTCATCAGCAGTATTACTTCTGTGAGTTTGTGCAAAGCTTTGAAAGAGACAATCCTTTATGCCTTTAAAAAAATACAACACTGCCTTACTTTCAACAGATAATAAAGATTTCAATTATCCAATTACCAGGATACTACTACCAGCCATTTGCAAATTAGCATTACATTTAGAAAATGCCAAAAATGAATCTCTTCTACTTCCATAATATTAAATTGAATTGTCTTCATTAGAGGCAAAACAGGCAAATCTATTAATTGGAGACTCAACTGCCTTGATCACATTGAAAAAAAGTGAAGTTGTTGAAAACATAATTAAAAGGTTTTATGAGGGGGAAAAACATGGCAGCTGAAGACCTTGGTCAAAGGCATATTCAGAAAATATTTAAATAGGACTGTGTGTGCTTCATTTGTGAGGAAAGATAACAAAAGCATATTTCAAGTGTTTGGAAAAACTGAAATAAAAAAGAGAGAAAATTAGTCTGCAATTTCTCAACTCATCAATGAGTAATGGCATATAAGAGGATGAAAGACTTCTTCTGTGAAGGAAAATACTTGTTCTGTGAAGCTGTGGTGTTGGATAGATAATAACATCCTGTGTGATTTAGCTCCCAGAAGTCCACACATATTAAAGTTGAGAAGCATTAATTGGAATGTTCTAGGATGCTGAGAAAAAGCTCTTCTAAGAGCTTGGCAAAGGGTATAGTGGCAGGGGAGGGGGACGACAGGGAGATACATCCTTACAGGGATGAAATTATCCCGGTTCAGCTGAACAAGCAGGGGCGATGGGCATCAGTTCTCTGAACCGGTGGCAAAAATCCCTGGTGACCAGGCAGCTCACGCCCACCTGGTCACCCTGTCACCACTCACCCCTTCCAGCTGCCCGACTCGCCCACCCAATCCAAACATTTCTCCCTCCATTCACAGCAGAGCTGCTGCAGCCTGTCCCTTTCAGGTAGACCCAGGGAGGGAGGGGGCCAGGGGGAACCATAAAGGAAGCAGCAGCTCTGCTGTGAATGGACTCAGACACACATTTTTTTACTACCGGTTCGATGGGCGTGGCTTGGTGGTGGGGCATGTAACTGAGTGGGAGTGATCATGATTGATATCAAGTTGGCCATATCCACTCAGTCACAGGACACCACCACCAAGCCACCAAGCCACATCCACAGAACCGGTAGTAAAAAAGATGAATTTCACCACTGCATCCTTGTTTTGGTGGAAAGCAAGCATTTCATTGGGCTTTTAGTTCAGATAGAAGTCTTGAATCTAAAATACCTTTAATAAGACAGAAAGATTGTAGTTTTGCTACCAAGGTTGCATTTTTCATCTCTGCTGGTGTTCCTCATAAAGGAAAACCCAAATGTGGGAATTGCTCTTACCTTTTACATGGGTCAGTAAGAACCTTCATGGTTAGAAAGGGATGGCCCTTTTTTTTGCATTTATAACAGTCTGCTACTGTGAGAAAGGAAACCAAACTAGGGATGGGATCTGACTTCTGGAATTCTTTCCAGTCATTTTGCTGACAACATCTCAATGCCTATATCTTTATGTGCAATGGGAAGTGGGTCATTGGGTGACAGAGAGAGGACTACAGATGGAACAATTGTAGCTGCTATCCTACTGCCCCTTGGGAGGAGGGCAAGCAGGGGTGAAATCCAGCAGGTTCTGACAGGTTCTAGAGAAACGGTCGCGGAAATTTTGAGTAGTTCAGAGAACCAACAAATACCACCTCTGGCTGGCCCCAGAATGGGGTAGAAATGAAGTTTTTGCAGTATCCTTCCCCTGTCATGCCCACCAAGCCACACCATGCCCACCAAGCCACACCCACAAAACTGGTAAAAAAGTTTGAATTTCACCACTGGAGTGAGGTTTCCAGAAATTCTTTTTCAACAGATACCAGCCCAATCCAGTCTATTGTCAAACTTGATCTTTCTTATTCTGGCTAATCTTCCCACATCAAATTTTATCCCATTCAGTTTGTATCTCCAAGGGTTATTCTCTAAATATACAGACAGATGTAATTTCTTTTAAACATCCATATCAATGCAACATTTATTACAATCAATGATCAGCATAAGGAGGCAGGGTACAAGAAATTTAAGGACATAGAAAATAAAATGACATAAAAAGATAAAGATTTTGTGTGTGTGTGTGTGTGTGTGTGTGTGTATGTGTATGTGTATATGTGTATATATATACATATATACATATATATACATACATACATCATACATACATACATCATACATACATACATACATACATACATACATACATATATATATATATATATATATATATATATATATATATATATATATAAATAGGTAGAAACAAATGGGCATGGTAAACTAAGTCTACAAATTATACAATAATAATATTAAACACTCTATAATAACAGCATATATGGTTAATTTTTTGTGGCACAGGTTATTTTCTGACATATCTGAAGTGCTGTTTTGAAACTTTCAATTGGGTTGGAAAATAAGTGGGGAAAATATTGGAAGTTGGAAAGAGAATAATTGCTTATAATACATACATTTATAAAATCAATTCCTCAAAGCAGCTGCCAAAAATTATGGCAAGTTTCATTGCAAGATATGACACACAAAATCTGCATTTTTATAGTTTTTCAGTGTATGTAATTTAAAACCTCTGTCTTGCAAAACTGATCACGATTTACTTTATGGTACAGGATTGTGCTCAACAGCCAACAGCTTGTGCCTGTTATTATTGTTTTCTTTCTAGCATTTCCTTTTCAATTTTATTAACCACTTTCCTTAATCCTTCCTATTATATGATTATTATTAACCAAAAGAATTGCTGCTGATTGCCTTTTCTTCAGGTAATTTCATCTTCAAGGACATATGCTCAACACAGCTGTCACAGCATTTTGCTGATATATAAACCTGAAAACAAACAATAGCAAAAAAAAAATCTTTGAATCCAGCAGCTTTGTAAGTACGCAGATATGATCTAACTACATCACTATAATCTGCTTCTTCTTGTATTTTATTAAAAAAGGAGAGAAGCAAAACGTGTTAGTCAATTGCCTATTTTACTATTATGGAAGGGGTGACTTAAGTACTGCCTATACAGCCCACACAAATTCGTTTTGATAATGCAATTCACTTGCCCACATCTCACAAAATATTATACTAACATAAATTGATTTCCTCCTCCTCTTTCCAAATCAATCTACTGCAGTAGGAAGGCATCTTAATTCAAGGCTATGGATCATAATTTATCAATTGGTCTACTACAGGTTGGTAGATAGAGTTTATTTTTACTTTTCTCATCTAGGGCTCAAGGAGTGTGGTAGGCACAATGTCACCCAGCTGGGTTTGTGTATAAAGGCAGATCAGTTTCCCCACTTCAAGTTTAGCAATTTAATCACTACATCACATTGACTAGGATGGAAGGTAGTTGAATTAAAATTACAGTGCCAATGCTGTCAAGCTCAAAACTAAAACACTAAGCAAGGAATTGTATTTATTTATATACATTTACGAAGAAGGAAGGAAGGAAGGAAGGAAGGAAGGAAGGAAGGAAGGAAGGAAGGAAGGAAGGAAGGTAGGTTCTGATGCTCCTTGACAGCTTACCACAAGAAAATTCATTGGGGAAGTCAGCAGGAAATCAGATGTTGCTCCCACTCCCATGGGGTTTTTTTGCCCATTGCTGATCATTCTATTACTCTGTTTAGATAAGGAAATATTTCTGAAACCAGTATCCAATGGGACACCAGTTTAGTAAGCCATAAGAACAGGGAAAGAATAGAAAGAACTATATGTCACAGCTGATAGTGCATCCATCAATTTTCTGGCAAGATTACCATTTATTTCAGCCCTAAAAAAAGTATTCACTTTCAGACATGTGGCATTACAGAAATAATTGAATAAAGGTGCTATTTTGCAGAAAGACATTGAGAAGAGAAAGGTAGACACAGAGAACAATTTTCAACACTGGTCTAACCTTATTTCTCAAGCTTCTGCACCTGAATAGTTAGCCGTCCTCCTACACAGCAAAATGCAAATTATCTTGGTGTACCTCTTCCTTCCTTTCTCAGGAATAATGAAGCTAGATGATTTGATGCCAGAGAGTAAAAGAAGTTCAGAAATAAACAAGCAATTCAACCCCCACTGGGAAATGACTTGCATTCTTTATAAGACAACAGACTGATTCACACATTGCGTAAGACATAATGCAGATGACTTGTTTTTGACTTCGCTTCTTCAATAATCCAGATTACTATAGCTTGTAGAACAAATTATGGCTAAACATCTTGGCACAGCATTGTGTGATCTGATCCTAGAAATAATAAATTTGGGGTTTTTACACAAATGGAAAGTGATGGAAAAGTGAAGAATAAAAAGGCTTTATTTTGTTGGCCAACCAGAATTTTCTGAAAGAGGCAATGAAAAACAGAAAAGAAGGAAGGAAGGAAGGAAGGAAGGAAGGTTTCTGATGCATAAGTGGTACACAGGAATGCCTGTAGAAGAAGACAGTTTCTGCTTTTCAAATATATTATGTAAGACATAACCATAGTAGGTAGAAACCCACATATTAAGAAAACATGGTGCAAAAGTGATGAATCCATTTTCTACTATATCCTTGTAGGCATTTATATCTTAATATATATTTTCCTAATTGCGGTGGGCAGAACTGTTACAACTCCCAATGTTGTTGTTGTTGTTGTTGTTGTTGTTGTTTTGCCTTACAATTCACAAGAATATTCAGACATTCAACACACAGAACTATGGCACTTTCAAGAAAAAAAACCCAGAAAACACAAAACCTGTTTGAATATTTGATTATATCAATTCAAAAACAGTTTGAGATTCTCGTACTGATAACAATGTACATTGTACATTACATTTATATTTTGTCACTAGATTACTTAGAAAATCAAGTGAATGAGATTCACAGTATACATGAGCACACAAAGATATGTTTGAGACTCTCACATACAAAACCATGTGATAGTCCATGAGTAAATGGCAACAACCAAGTTCGTTTGACTTTACAAATGCCAAGAGGATGGTAGCAGATTACCAAAAATGGCACCCTTCTAAAATTGGCAGCCAAGTGGATTTGCTTCAAGGCAAGACTACCAAAAAAAAAAGGTCAAAAGAGAAAAAAATAAAGCTACCAATTCTACCCTGATGAAAAATTAGAAAGAGCTGAAGGGAGAGTGCTGATATTTTTCCTGAGTACACTTTCCAAAGAGATGCCTATCTAAGGAAATGAGAACCAACCATCTTCACATTTAAAACTCACTAATTTTGGAACTCAAACCATACACTGAAAAAAGGAGTGGCCAGGTGCAGCATTCATGTGCGCAGCCATGGCAATACTGACAATAGTGAAATATTAATGGGTTTTTAATTCAATTGTATAGAATGTGAAGGATGTGTGTTTATGTTTTGTTTTTATAATTATAATGTACACTGAAGATGGCATTCAATTTCATTGTACAAGGTGCAGTGACAATAAAGTAAACTAAGCTAAACAAATAAATGCTATGAGAAGACATGCTTTTAAATCAATTCTTAAACCAAATGAGGAAATGGGTGATCATTAATCTTGCCTGTAAAGCTGCTCAGTTGATGCCTGGAATTTTCTGAAGTGACAGCTTCTCATTATGCTTCAAGCTGAACAACACCTTTCTAAATCTGACTTTCCTTAGCTTTGACCCACAGGATTTCCCTATATGAAGCAGATTTTAAGCAGAATGCCAGGCTTTGCAGGAAAGTCATATATATTGACAATTCAAATTCTACATAGTCATCTTGACCAGAAGTATCAAATTCAAAGTCATCTCGGCGGCATCACATGACATATTAGAACTTTCCCGCCTCCCCTTTGCTAAACCAGGCATGGCCGTGGCCAGCGCATGACGCAGCTGGCCCACAGGCCAGGAGTTTGACAGCTCTGATCTAGACTTTCTAGACATAGGCACATATTTTGAAGCATTCAGAACGTTAGACTGAATTCTTTAATGAATAAATATGTTTAATGTCTAAGATATAGACACAGAAATACAATTCCATTTATATAAAAGTCTTCTGAGCAAATGATGGAATCATCTTTAATAATTTGATGAATTAATGTCAAGCATTCCCACCCACCTTAAAAAATGCGGAAATTTCAGCTGTGTAGGTTTCTTTCTCATATCCTCTCAGAGGCAAATGATAGGTATTTAGTTATTGCTCTGTTTAATATTTTTTCAACAAAGAAATTCTTATTCCAGCAAGCTTCATGCGTGGCTAATAGATCTGCATTTCATGTGCATTTTGAGGTGAGTCATTGTAACTTTGCAGATTTTTGAGCAAAGTCTCATTTTAAAGTATCTATTAACTAATTATAGAGAATGTTGGGTGCAAATGAAACTTCTAAAAAGATATGCATGACAGCCACATGAATATAAAATACATTCTTTATTATTACAATGAATAGTAAAGCAACAAATAAATCCTAAGTAATTGAATGTTTCATATGAAGCATTACTTAAATGGTAGTTAAAGGAACAGTATTATGGGTACTTGGAATAGATATGTCTCTGTGTTTGAATTCTAGATATTTTCAAGGGTGAGCCAAATGGGGCATTGCACAAAAGGAAGCTTACCTTCACTTGTCCCTTTATTCCAATATTAGTCTTTCTCATGTGTGTTTGGGCGGTGGGGGTGGGGGATGGAGAAGTATGCCAGTGTTTCTCAACTTTGGCAACTTTAAAATATGTAGACTTCAACTCCCATAATTCTGGAACTTGAAGCCCACATTTCTTAAAGCTGCTAAGGGTTGAGAAACAGCAGGTTTTAGACTATAGAATTTATCATCATGTAGAATTAATTTTCACAAGAATCTTATTTAGTCTGGGGAGTATCTGCCAATTGACTTAACTTAGACTGCCCAACCAATGTCCTTTCCACTTCTGTCTGAACCCTAAATAGATTTCCTACGATCAACAATTTCAGGCTATATCAAGAATGGGCAACTTAAATTTGCAGGATTTCTTTTTATGGTTCTTGGAGATTTCCCTAGCTACAATTGCTAAATATCCTTTTGTCATTCTGAGATGTAAAAAACATTAAAATATATTAGAGAGGAAGAAAGGCAGGGAACGTCATGTTCCAATTCAGCAAACTCCGAAATTCTGAAACTGTCTAGGCATAATCTCAGTTTGGATTCAATAATCCGATATAGTCTTTGGCTTCCCCAAAATATTAACAGGGATTCATAGCTATAGAAAGACTTCTTACCTCTTGTTTTCACTTTTTTTAAAATTTTCTTTTGAATTCTGGGATGAGCTTTTGAACTTTGGGATCCCAAAGCAGTCCTGCTGGAAAGTATTAGGTAGAATTGCATTTTGACATTCCTAGATAGAGTCTTGGTGCCTGCATCCCTGAACATGTGAATCCACTTTTCAAAATTAGCATGCTATGCAGGCAAATTATCTGTGAAACTTCTTGAAGCTTTAGTTTGGCAGCTGTTTTATAAAGCTGTACTTTGGAACTTGCCAAGCAAAATGCTGATGTGGTCTGGTGTCACTAGCTGTGTCACTTGCCTTTAAAGTTACTCTGTTACTGAGGATTTATGCTGTTCCTGTCTCAGGTGTATTTTTGACAGATCAGCAAATAAGAATGACTTTCTGTTGATTTTAATTAATTTATCTCATTTATATTTTTTTGCTTTTATCACCTTTCCCAATATACTACATTGTACTGTATACCATATACCAGAATATTTTCTTCCATTCCTCTTGATTTCCATTGATAACGTGTTTCAGTTACTGGATTTTTATTTATATATTTATTTAGTTACATAGTAGAACATTTTCTGGCAAAGCGAATTTTGTCTCAGCTTCCTCCCCTTGTCTATCAATAGGGTGCAAAGGACTCCAATGATATTTTCCTTAATATCATTCCTAATCCAGCAGAGTGGGAAGGCTTAATCCACCAGTCTTCTCACTCTGCTGGATAGTGGTGTTTTTTTTAGCTTTATGAAAAGGTAGCATACAATGGAAAGCACCAGCCTCAAGAATTACCTTTATTATTAAGAATAAAATCCTGAAGATATTCTTAATAAATAAAATGATAGGTGGTTGAAAAACCCAATGCTTACTTTCAAAATACACCTAGAAAAAAAGATAAAAGGTGACAAGAAGCATTTAGGTGGGGCATAAGTATTATAGGAAACTACCTCTTACATCATTAAAAATATTTGACATCTGAAAAATGATGCATTCATGAACACCTTTAATGGTAGCTATTTTATGGGGTTTTCCACACTATGTTCTCAAAAGTCTCAAACTGCTCCCTGACACTAAAAAGTTAGAAACTCTGTAATAAGGGCTTTCTACTATGTTTCTGATCAATTCTAACAAACGGAATGAAGTCTTGTCTACAGAGGAAATAGAACGCCAAAGCAATTTACTTCCTGGACTGAGACAATAATGCATATACTATTGTGTGAAATGAAACTATGAATCACCCTAGGATTATAGTTGTATATAATAGCAATAGAACTTAGACTTATATACCACTTCATAGTGCTTTACAGCCCTCACTAAGAAGTTTACAGTCAGCATATTTCCCCCAACAATCTGGGTCCTCATTTTACCAACCTCAGAAGGATGGAAGGCTGAGTCACCTTGAGCTGGTGAGAATAAAACTGTTGGCAGTCAGCAGAATTAGTATGCCATACAGCATTCTAAATACTGTACCACCACAGCTATTAAACATGAGAAATAATTACCTAGATTCCTGCATCTGAATAAAGTTTCCTATAATGTCAGCAATGGGCTATTTTTTAACCACAAATGCCTCCCCAAAACCTCCAGCCAAGATGCTTTCCTGAATGAATACTGTACACACATTTTCAATTTCTTACAAAAAGACAGGGGTCATTTCAACCACTGGGGATTTTCACAACAGATCTACTTGTCAAGGACATCTCTTCAGAGTTATAATGAACATTGTTCAAATTTTAGATATTCAAAACATTCTACAAATTTTACAAGCATAGCTTTTGTTGCTCAGTTCAGGAGTATGTGAAACAAGTAGCTAGGCCAATGCAGAATTTTTGTCAAAACAGTGCAAGAATTAATCTTGAAACGTCCCCTTTTTGTAAGAGTTTACAGCTGTTGCAAGAATGGTTATTACCAGCTACATTGATGTAGAAGAGAAATTTGAATCACACTGGAAAAATTAAGATGCATAGGAATTATGCACTAAATTAGTTAGCTAATAGGCTATAGTTCATATTTTAAAGGATGCCTCTCATGCTGCCATTTGTTCTCAGGGTTATATATCTCAGTGCTAAATAGAGATGGATTACATTGAATGGGTGTGAGATAGATATATTTTAGGTTCTGCCTTTGCTTTTCTAGTGAGAAAAGAGCACTGAAAAATTTGGCATCTTTTTGTAAGAGGCACAGGGAGAAAAAAAAGTGATGTGTATTAGGGAAGTACTATGAAATCCCAGACTATAAACTATACTGGTTTGTTGAAAAAATATTCAGAAGAAGCCAAGGAAAAACCACTCCTGCACTAATGCCAAGAAAATCACATGGCTACATCTAAGGAATTAATCTTGATCTAAAGGGAAGTTTATTTTATGTCATTTATGTTTGACATGAACTACCTATATAATGTAAATGAATATTTGTTGCAGATGGTGCTCCTTTACAGTAAAGATTTTTATGAGATTAGATCAATGCAATTCCATGAATGAGATTTTATTAATTAAATAATCCCAGTTATAAAGGCATCCCACTAGGTGGACTCTAGGTAATTTATAATACAGTAAAAACTATACACACAGAAAGAAAAATCAATAAGAAATCAAACTAAACCAACTAAAAATAATGGAAACCATTACAAAGATTTCTTTTTATTTAGTGTATGACAGACTGCATGGATAATATAATACAAATATAAAGAAAGAGCACATAATATTATGGTTCATGAATGATGGAAATATGTAATCAATTTTGTAAGGTATGAGACAGTCATTATGTTACAATATATATAAGCTATAGGTTACATTTTGAAAAACATTTGTTCATGAGAATGGAGTAATGGAATTCCCTATTCAAGAAAATTGGGAGCTCAATTTGTATCTTTTAGTAATATATGACAAAGCATTTTTTAAATTAATTTAATTCAGCTAAAATGGTACTGCTGTGATTTCTGGTCTATTGCAATATTGTTAGATGTCTTAGTTTTTAGGCTGTGTAATGTTTAGTGGGTTCATTTCTGAATTATTCATGTTTTAACTCTTTCTGATTTATATGGCTCTTAATTGTTCCCCATATGGGATTGTTTTTCTGCATATTACTGAAAAGTGATATTGATAAATATATAAAATAAATAGCAATAAATACATTTTCCAACCAGTTCTTTCTGAGCCCAGTTTTTTTCCCTCCACTTTTTCCTTGGGAAAGGCACCTGTTTGGTTAAGATGAATCCCATGAATTTTCTGGTTGGAAAATTAAAACCATCAACAAAGGGTGGTAATTGTCTCTACGCAATTGCCAGGAATGTCTGTCTTGCCCATTATTAGAATACACTGTTCTGTGTATCTTCTTTAATTCCTGCAACCTTTGATACATGACTGGAACTCTATCCTCAGAAAAATAAAGAAAGGGGGGAGGGACAGAGAACCTTCAAAGAATAAAGAAAATTTCTGACAATAATACAATCCTATGAAACACGTGATAAAAGAGAAAACCAGCTTCCCAAATGAGATAACCAGCAGATGCTGCAGAATGTGGAAGTCATCTGAAAGCATTTAGGAGGAAAGTGAAGGCTGAAGCAGTTCTCCATCAGCCAGATGTCCAAAGCAGGCATAGAAGAACCATTTATCTTTAACAACTAAGCCAGCTGAAAAAGCAGAAAATTCCCACCAAGGGTCACTTGTTGAAACAGGTAACCATAAATCAACATTTTGCTTTTCAGCTTGTTTGAAATTATAAAAATGTGTCTGCAAAGTCAAGAAACCATGATGCATGTAATGTGGAAAATACTTATTGTTTTAGAGTTCACTATTCTGAGTTATAAAAATGGAAGTGATTTTTTAACAGGAGCAGGAGGGGGGGAAACCTCGCCATACCCCAAATCTACTAAGCAAATGTTTTAAGTTGTCTATACAAGAATCTTTCCTTATTGGTATTAGGTTTACCCTGGGAATTACCATGTTCCACTATATCAAAATGGTCAGATTTTACAAGGGGGGGGGTCAACTGAACATTCTAGGACAAGATTTTTCAATTTCAGCAACTTGAATATGCATAGAATTCAACATCTTAAAGCCAACAAAGTTGAGAAACTCTGATCTAGATCAGGGATGCCAAACTGGCGGCCCACGGGCCAGATGTGTCATGTGCAGGCCACACCCACCCTAGCTTGGTGAAGGGGAAAAACATTGTGATACATCACATGATGGCAATGAGATGCCATGAGTTTGTCATCCATGATCTAGATCAATATTATTAACATAGTATGTATTATTGCAGAATAACACTTTGAACTGAGTGTCTCCCAAATTATTTTGCTCAATTATCTGTATTTTTCTTTTTGTCAGGGAGACTGCTGTGCTTTATCACTTTTAATATTTATTAATCAGAAAAGTCTGTCAATCAAAAACAGAAGCACAAAGACTTCAGCAGCATAGCGAAGCATCAGTTTCATTGGAAAATCTCAAGCCATCTATAGTGCTCGCTGCGAATATCCCACAATAGGGAGAGAGTAAACTTTTTTCTTAGTTGTTTCTTGAGGGGAAAAATGCAATTTAAGAATACTTCAGAAATAAAGCTGCCAGCTGTGTAGATGAAGGAGCACAGGTTAAATGATGGATGGGTCTCCCTTACCAATAAGTGTTCTTTGGAGAATAGCAACAATTGATTAATGAGCTTAATGATTTGATGCACAATGTGCCACTGAAGTAGATAAACACCTGAGAGTTACATTTTTAAATATTAATATTCTCAATTCTAGTTCACACTCAAATAGAAGTTTACTTCAAAAAATATCCAACAATTGAAACACTCAATGGCAATAAAGACTTGTAGAGTGAGAGCTTAGGAAATGAGCTATATCTTTGAACATATTATCTACAGGCTGGGACAGGTAGGATATCATACAGGTCTGATCACAAAAGAGTGCAATATACAGAGTAAGAATCATCACCATATAATACAAGAATTTATGACAACACAAAGCTGTTAAATACTTGTGGAAAATATTCATCTGAATGGTCAAACCACAATAGCTAAGATGCTCAGGGAAGAACAATTTTAACAAACATTTTGACATATAAATACATAAATACATACATTCAGTATATGTCATCTTTCTTATACTTGCTTATTGTATTTGTGTTTCCTCTAGCTTATTGTACAAAATGAAGGAATATTTCAGTTACAAATGCATTGGGTAGTGGTGAATTTGCAAATATGGTATGTGCAAATAACAAGAATTAAATATGTTATTCCTGGCAATGAACTATAATAGCATGATTAATGTAGCTGAAACATTTTATACCCAAATTCAAACCATAACTGTCAGTTTTCCAAATATCATGCAGAATTAAATCAGAGTCCAAGACAGAGCTATCCTTAAAGTTCTAATTTAATAAGACAGACATGTTGGCACATCTTTGGAAATCCCAATTCTGAAAACTTCCTGGGATTCCACCCAGTTGAAAGTTCATGATCTTATCCCCCCACCCATAAATCCATCACATGGTCCAATCTTCTTCGGCCATGCTGGCATCTCCACCCAGCTGGTTCCGTTCAGGTGCAGAGGTGCGGAGACAAAAGATGACCTTGGCTTCCAAAAATGAATGACAACAACACATTCCACAATTCTACTCCTTTCTATTCCCCCCTCCCAATTACTACACTAATGAAACAGCATAGTGAAATAATAGAAAGTGTGGCAGGCCAAAGATCCTAAAAGGAACATAACTACAGGCCTGACAATAAGACCTTTGGATCTTTGTCATTTCTATTCCATACACTTGAGATGTGGATCTGAAAAATATTCTTTTGTGAAGTTATCCTTTCTTCTTTATGGCATAATTATTTCAACCAGATTTATTTTTTTTAAGTGAGTAGCTTGTAGAAGTTTATTATATGTCTATATGTCTATAGAGCAAAGAGAAAAAAAATAGTAGAAGGATTGTGAATGTTCAGAAAAGTTATTTTACATTTTCCCATCTTGAATGTGTGACATTTTCAAGACAAACTTTACAGGCTAAGTTTTTAAGGAGGAAAACAGCATAAATTGGTTATATTAATACCTCAACTTTACTGAAGAGTACTTCTATCAAAATGTCCACGAAATTCTTGATCCTCAATTAACAACCATTTGTTTACCAATAGTTCAAGGTTACAATGACATTAAAAACCTGACTTACAACTGGTTCTCACACTTATGACTATGACAGCATACCTACAGTCATGTGATCAAAATTTGGTCACTTGGCAACCAGCATGTATTTACAATGGTTGCAATAGCCTGTCATCATGGGGTCTCTATTTGAGGACTTTCCCAGCTGGTTCCCAACAAACAAAGTCAATGGGAGAAGTTGGATTTGCTTACCAACCTTGTGATTTATTTAATGACCACAGTGATTCACTTAAGGGCCACTGCAAAAGTTGTACAATCAGGTGAAACTCAATGACTGTGTTACTTAGTGTTGGAAGTTCCAGTCCCAATAAGTTGTCATGTCAAGGACTACCTGTAGTTTATTATTCTAGCGTGTCTTAGTCTTAGGATACTGAGATGTGTATGTATGTGTAATTAAAGGATAACATAGTCCTTGCCTATAATAAAACATGCATATTATTTCCAGACATGACCAGCTGATATAAGAAAGCTGAGTTGATCATCTTTCAAATGATCAACTAGGGGACACTGCTGACAATCATTCAGATATACTTAGTGGACAAGGTCTCAGCTGTATCAACATTCGGCATAGCTACCAGAAGCCCAAATTCAGAGCATTGTATTTTGTTAACTATGACTGTTCACCTTGTTTGCCAGCTGTTTCCAACACAAATACATTTTGGAAGTATTTTAAAGGTGAGTCACCAGATAAAAGCACATATAGCTATAAATGCTGAGTCACATACTCTAGAGATAGCTTGGCTTGATCAAAGAAGATGGTAGTCCGAACTTCACAGCCAATTATACTACACAACACTGAAATGCTTAAGTCTGTTGTGGCAACCATTCTGAAAAATATAAACTGTTCCAGCAGAAGGCGTGAGTTTTCTCTGATCTTTTCCCAGCTTTTCACTTTGCTGAGTGAATCCACCTACTAGTTAGGACACATTTTTCAGCCCCACAGCAAGATCCTGCCTTGGAAAATTCTCAGACTAAAAATAGCTAAAATCATCAATGAACTTAGTTTGAACACCTGCATGTTGTTCCTCCCGGGTCCCATTTTTGTTCCTATTCCCCTTTCAGGCAGCCTCCTTGGGACACAATTAACTAACACCTATTTTATGACATAAAGATTCATCTTGCTTTTGTTGCTGGAAGCCTAGTTTTTTATTTTTCTTTGCCACCAATTAAGGGGAAAGTGAGCTAATAATGATAATGACAGTAAATTGGTCAATTACACCCACCTTCAAGGTAGAGCTAGCTATTCCTTTTGTATCCAAGTCTTGATGAGTTTACTGCATTGTGCACTTCAGCCATGCCCCCTCCCCAAAGCAGATCAGAGGTTTGTAAACAAGCCTAGCAAGCTTCATTAAAATTCTGAAGCTCGCAATGTGAGATTCACATTATTCCTCCTGCTAATATTGTTTATACAATGGTTAGAAATGGAGGAGGGGAAAGAGATGGTGATAAAAGATTTCTGCCTTTTTTGAAGAAGTGCTTCAGTTGAAATTTAGCTTCTGTTATTTTCTTCTGTTTATGCAATCCTACTAGCCTTAGATTGTAGCCTTAGATACGGATGTCTGTAGCTGAACTCATTTGGACAAATGTCTGAATAGGCTAATATAGGATTCCATTGTGTAAATGGCAATCTGTCCAAGCAATTATACAGGGACAGGGAGACTAGATGACAGAGAACAGGAGAAGCACTTTTCACATTTCAAACTTATCACCTTTTATGGGTACTGCTCGTCATGAATAAGAAGCACAGTGGCCTAGCAGTTAAGTTGCTGGCCTGCCAGCCAGAAGATTGGCAGTTCAAGACCCAAGTACTGTGTAATGGTTCCTGCCCCAGCTCCTGCCAACCTAATGGTTTTAGAGCATACAAATACAGGTAAATAGGTACCACTTTGTTGGAAAGACGTGTTCTGTGCACCTCAGCATATAGTCAAGGTAACAACATGATCACAACAGCATCTTCAGATAATGCTGGGTCCCTCGGCTAGGAAACTGATATGAGCATTGTCCCCTAGAGTTGGATACAACTAGGCAGGGAAAACCTGTTATCTTAACGTCCCACTGGTTGACTTCAAAAATTAAAATAATCCCAAAATAGTAATAAGGAGTTTTTCTATCTCCTTTCTATGATGTAATGGCTCTTCCCATTTTTGCAGATTATTAGTGAACCAAAAGGAACAATAGTAGCTCTAGGATTCTGATTTTGAAATACAACTATGGTTTAAGAGGCTGGGAAGGGGAACATTCTGTCACATACATCACAAATGGATTTCCTGTTTCCCAATGGGCCATATTGGTAACAATCTTTTTTTTTCATTGTTCTATTAAGGAACCTATGTTTGACCTAAAAGAATGTCATTCACCAAGGCTATGTTATCTCTCATGACAAAAAACCCACCTCTTGAATATAATAACATATTGTGGATTCTTGAACACTGAGTCTTTAACAACTGTGTCTTATTATGAACACACCAAAAACAGGAAGATAAAATCATTCTATCAATCACACCATATTGGGAATCCCTTTCCTTCAAACATTCAGAAAAACAACAAAAAACCGTAATTACAATTATTTAGCTTCACCACGATCAGTTGTTAGAGAGCTTGTGCCCTATGCAGCCCAAGACCATTACAAATAGAGTTGTAGCTACATTCTTATCCATCCTATATAAAGCAGAAATAGGAAGCCTCAGATTTATCATGTGCCGCTAAACTTCAATTTTCAATATATCTCACCATTGGCTATGCTTCTAAAGTCAAATAAATTATAGCTGGCAAATATCTAACACACCCCAGATAAACTGCTCCTAGTTTCTAGGGAAGCAATATTGTTCAATAGGTTTAAGAAACTAATTTTCCTTCAGACACTAATGATTCTCTGATGATTGTCCATTGGATTCCCTGATAGAATTATTGCATTTTTATCATATTTGATATTTTATGATAGCTCATTTTTTTAAAAAAATTCCCTATTTCCCCAAGAGTTATTTTGAGAGGGTATATAAATCAAACAATTAACTAAGTAAAATATGCTTTTTATAATTTGGTACAAGTGCCATGCCTGGGTTATCTCCTGCTTTGAAAATGAGAATGATTTCTTCCAGATACACCCTTCTTGTCTTGGTTACCTTCTTATGGAAAATCTGGGTTAAGCTTTGGAATTGCTTTGTATCTGTTTTTCATCTGCTACAGTTTTCTGGTTGGATGGAATGCATCCCTGATTTGCACCCTGGGAATTGACCCTCAGTTTAGCATTCCATCAAAAATATTTCAAGCTAAGTCAAATCCTTAGTGTCACACTCATAAGGTCAAGTCAGGAAAGGAAGGAAGGAAGGAAGGAAGGAAGGAAGGAAGGAAGGAAGGAAGGAAGGAAGCAAGCAAGCAAGCAAGCAAGCAAGCAAGCAAGCCCAAGCAGGAGGCCAATGAAGATTGGCCTTCTGCTTAGTATTTGGCCTTCTGCTTAGTATTTAGAGTGTTTTTCTTAGATTTGCATGGGCAGTAGGAAGAGAAAATGCAATCCTATACAAAATTCTCTGTATATCACTGTTTGCAATCTTCCTGCGCTTTCCTTTTCTTATACAAAAATCTGAGACTTATACAAGAAATACAAGGTTTTTTCTTTTGCAAGAAACAACATATGAATTGGCTTTGTCCTGTTTCAGAAGAGCTATCCTACTGTTTTTATAGCTCTGTACTTGCAAAGATTCAGGATCTTTTGAGGCACCACCACAATAAGTGTCCTATAATTCCAAATTTCTGCAAAGTTCTTCAATGACCTGATGCAGTTTAAAAGAATGGAAGGAAAGAAGATCCAAGGATGATAGAATTGTTTAGAGTTTGCCCAGCTGAAGAACAGTTTATTCTAAGTTGAGTTGAAGCTTGAGGTGGAGTTATGACCATTCCTTACAGAGTAGATAGAAACTTTATCCTACTTTATCACATTTACAGTTGGAGAGCTGACTTATACTTCATTCAAACCACTGACATTACCAAATAAATGTGATTATGCCTATTCAGATTGAAAGTGATAGAAAACACTGCTTACACTGAGGCCACAGTGCAGATTCAATCCACTTTGTTGTTCCTATTGACCTGAATAAAATATCCTGTTTCTGATTACTGTATATTATGTTTCAATATGAGTTGCAGATCTTAACTGATGATTGCCATAATGAAAGGTATATGGGTATTACTGTTCTTATAAAGCGGGCATCTTACTGTGGATATGAAAAGTTAAGACATAGAAAGCAATTTGGAATGATATATAGAATTTATATGCGTATTGCCAGCACCGATATCATGCCAGCATATTGCTTGCATTTACCTTCAGGTAAAATAAAGTGTAGCAAAACATTTTATATAACTTTTATAAAGGAAAGTCTCATTGCTTCGCTGGAGATTTTTTTTCCCCTTAAGATATTTTTCTCAGACTTTCTCAGCTGAAATAATATATTTCCTGATATCCAAGTAGTTTCAAAAAGTGTGTGCTCATCTTCCAAAATGTGAGTCCTTCTTGAGACTTTGGTCTAGAATCCCATAATTCCTAACCACTATGCAGGTTAAGTCCATTGTAACATGCTGTTGGGAGCTATGGCAGGATTGTGCAGAGATTTGGATCAAAGAACAAAGAACAAAATTGGTGCCCAACTCCCAATATCTATCTGTCCCTATTCCAAGAAACATCTTAAAGCAATTGCATCTAAGAAAAGCATCTTTTCTTAGGCCTATGAGGCTGCCCTTAGCCAATGACAGATCATCTAGTCAAAAAATTCCTTTTGACCCAGCTCAGGGAAAGCTGGTGCATCTTAGAACAATTGGATTCTTTGGTGAAAATTTAAAGGGAAAATACTGATAATTTCATCACAATAATATGGTGAATATGCAATTGGCTCTTCTCCAAATGCTGAGGTAGAGTGATGGAGATTTATAGATGATTGTGGGGGCATCCCAGGATGGTGACTGAGGCTTTTTGTTTCTATGGCATTTATATTTTGTGGTTTTATTGTTATGAGTCGAATTGTGCTCCAAAATAAATAAATAAAACAGAATTGGGAAATGTGTAGAGAATATCATAAAAAGTACTAACATTTTTATTCCAACTTCTATTGAATCTCTGTTCCAGGGCAGATTTGATTGTCAATATATTATTCTGAGGATCAGAGACAGCATATCCTTGAATACCAGTAGCTGGGAAACAATGAAGGAAGACTGATTTTTCTCTTCATGACTTCCTTTGGATTTCTCAATGGCAGCTGGATGGTCATTGTGTAACACTAAGAGTTACAATAATCCTAAATCCAAATAGAGTGTTATGTTATTTTAGAAAATCTCTTGAAACCTAGGAATACAAAAATAAAATAAAAATATATATTACAGGTCCCTGGGATAGGATATTTGCTTTCATTTAAGACATGAAGAGGACTTCAAACAATTAACAATTAAAAATTAATTAATTAATTTTTATCTTTGTATTGCATTTAGGGAATTTTGAAGGGAGATTGAGGGTCAGAATGGGTTCTTCAAGCATAACCTTATTCCCTTAATATCCAACTCCAAATTTGTCCCTTAATCTCCCACTTCAGAAAAGAAAACAACACACATATACAGACACACAAAGAAATAAAGAAAATTTTCCCTACCCACTTTGATGATGTCATAACTTTACAGCCCAAGTAAAACTCAAAAGGCCAAAAGCAATTGCTTGCTTCTCATAAAGATTATTACTGTCATTTTCAGAAGTATCATACATCTGGATATGTATTATATTCTATACTATCTAAATGAAAGATAATGAAATAAATAAAAGGGCAAAATGCCAATGAAATGTCACCCTTTCCAAGTATATACTTTCAGTTCTGGCTGGTACAAATCCTATAGAGTTTAGAAAGTGATAGATCTACTGCCACACCTCCTTTTCTAGCCCACATATTATTGCTCTGCTTGCCAAGCAAAATGAAATTTCATGAACTAATTTCTTAGAATGAGCTACTTGCATTGGATTGGATCCAAAGCTTTCATTCTCTGAGCAATAGGAGCTCCACTGACAATATAAAAAAGTTGCTAGAAAGATTTCCTGGAGTGAAATATCATTTGCTAATCAGAAAGTGAACTAGGCATAATTAAAATTGTCAATCAATACTGTTCACATTTTAGAATTTTTCATTAAAAAAAATCAGATTGTGTGGTACAGTCCTACAGATTTTGCAGATTTTATTCACTTCCTTTGAAATCTTTTTCTTTACTATTTATATTTACAGTAATATTTATCCCGTATCAGACTACAAAGAAAGTTTGAATTTATAGTTTTACACATAGTCAGATACCCAACAATAATGCAGTTAGATCATTTTAAATCCTGCATCTACTACTTTTATGAATCAATTACTTTTTCCTATGTCAATAAGAAATCAATTACCAGTAGCTTTCTTTTGCTCACTTTGTAAATTAAGTGCATGTAAGAGCTTAAAGAATAATTCTTTGCTTTGTGAGTGTGTTTGCATGTGTGAAATGGATTTGATTTGCTGTATCTCAGACTAGTGTTTGCTTGGCTGTATTATACTAACACACAGCACTTTGAGTTATGCCAAAAAGGCACTTAAACTTTGGAATGAAATCCATTATATCTTCATTCTGTTTTCTACTTACAGGATGACAATTTTAATGCATTTTTTATTTTATGCTCTAGCGGCAAGTGAATTTTCTAAAGGTATTGTAAGGATAGAAGATGTGCTGTTAATTCACATGTGATTAAGTCCCAAAGGATAAATACGTACATTGCGGGTGAGCCCATGCAACATAAAATTAAGTTAGCACTTTGGCATAATTTAATTTAAGAAAAACTGAGGATAAATGTAGCAACAACTAAGCATGAAAAATTGTGTTACTTTCATCAAAGCAGTTTATATTTTGAAACCCTTAAGTAATACTATAGCCTATTTTCTAAGTCTTCTTATATCTACATAGTCAAACATTAAAAGTGGAATTTGTCTGTATGTATATCATTTTAGAATAAATTTCTTTATACAAGAGATTACCAATCTAGCTATCCTCTACTTTCTTGGGAATAGCTGGGTTGCCTGGAAATAAATAAAAAAATCAAATGGAAGAAACCCCGACTTGGGTCTGTCAAACTGATTTCAAAGATGCCCATCTATTCAGAGAAGGTGATCCCTGCAGTGGTGTCTGCTGATGAAAGAGAAATAATATTCCTATAATGGAAGTTCATATATGTAACCATGTTTCCTGCAAGTTGATTATAAATACATTGAACTCAATCCCAATCTGTATATGATTAGGGTATTAAAATTCTGTTCCTATAAAATTGCAATTTTTAAAAAATTGATATTTAAGCCATGTTCAGTCATTACAAAATCTGGAGACAGTCTACTTGTATTTGAAAGGAAAGGTTGGAAATGAAAGTGGCTTTGTATTATCCTTCATATCCCCAAAATGGCCCTGAGATCTCTGTGCAGTTGAGGAACTTAAAAATTAAGATACAAAAATACAAAAGGAAACTATCTGCTGTTCTTGGAGGCTAAGAAGAGGTAGGATGATTTTTTTTTCAATAGACTGCAGTCCACTGTGAATAGCTGGGTTTCATAATGACTGTGTAAGACCTTAGAATATTTATATATCCCATACAAACAGGCTTTGAATTATGTATATTGTGACTGAAATATTATTTTATTTAGGAACAGGTAGGAAAAGGTGCTATAGGCCACACACATTCTGTTATTCATTAAAACAGTCCATCTTTTTTCTCATTTCCAAATGAACCTGAAGAAAGAAAGGATGTTTTTAAGGAATCAACTTCAACAGGACTTTTAAAGCAGCTGAATCTTTTTTTTTTTGACAACAGAAGTCTTCAAAAAAGACAAGACAAAAAACACAATTACATTCTGCTATTGCAAAGAGCAGATATGTGTGTTGCACTCATGATCACATGAAGATCAAATCATTTTGCAGCATGCAGAGGATTACAATATAAGCAGCAATCAATAATTCTAGTTTTAAGGGGGGGCTGTTTTGATGTGGAAGATACAGTAACAAATCACCAAAATAACATTTTGTAATTCATTACTCTTCTATATCAGAAGTAGATGCTTATGGATTTGCACTTGGATACTATCAAGGATCTGAAAATATCTTATTCATCCCAACTTGATATTGAGGGAGAAAGGAATCATTTTTGCATGCAAGGCAAACGTCTCATTGTTTAAAATAAAATAAAACAAACACTGAAACTTTGTACATTGATATTCTGCTGCAAATGTTATTCTTCCACCAGTTTATACTAGAATATGCTTTTTAAAGAATCCATCACTATGGCAACCATTTCCTTCACACGTTTTACCACAAGATTATATGGATGATTCTTTTAAAAAATACAGTATTTGGGAAGTAGTACAACATGTTATTCCTACCTAAACAGAAAAGTATACTTTGATACTATATGTTTAATACAATACAATAGCAGAGTTGGACGGGACCTTGGAGGTCTTCTAGTCCAACCCCCTGCCTAGGCAGGAAACCCTATACCATTTCAGACAAATGGCTATCCAACATCTTCTTAAAGATTTCCAGTGTTGGGGCATTCACAACTTCTGGAGGCAAACTGTTCCACTGATTAATTGTTCTAACTGTCAGGAAATTTCTCTTCAGTTCTAATCTCTCCTTGATTAATTTCCACCCATTGGTTCTTGTTCTACCCTCAGGTGCCTTGGAGAATAGTTTGACTCCCACTTCTTTGTGGCAACCACTGAGATATTGGAACACTGCTATCATTTCTCCCCCAATCCTTCTTTTCATTAAACTAGACATACCCAGTTCCTCAACCATTCTTTATATGTTTTAGCCTCCAGCCCCCTAATCATCTTTGTTGCTCTTCTCTGCACTCTTTCTAAAGTCTCCACATCTTGATTCTATCCCTCTGTTTATGTAGCCTAGAACTGTTTTGGCTTTTTTGGCAGCTGCTGCACACTGCTGGCTCATTTTTAAATGGTTGTCCACTAGGACTCCAAGATCCTTCTCACAGTTACTACTATTGAGCAAGATACCACCTATACTGTACCTGTGCATTTTGTTTTTCTTGCCTAAATGTAGAACCTTACTCTTTTCACCATTGAATTTCATTTTATTAGATAGTGCCCAATGTTCAAGTTTGTCAAGATCCTTCTGTATCTTAAGCCTATCTTCTGGAGTGTTGTCTATTCCTGCCAGCTTGGTGTCATCTGCAAATTTGATGAGTTCCCCATTTATTCCCTCATCGAAATCATTGATGAAGATGTTGAAGAGTACTGGGCCTAAAACAGAGCCTTGGGATACTCCACTGCATATTTCCCACCGTGTAGCTGCAATTCCATTGAGGACTACATGTTGAGTGCCATTGGTCAGCCAGTTATGAATCCATCTGGTGATGATGCTGTCTAACCCACATTCTTCTACTTTATCTAGTAGTAGGTTATGGTCTACCTTATTAAATGCCTTACTGAAGTCCAAGTAAACTATATCAATAGCATTCCTCTGGCCCACTAATTTTGTCACTTTGTCAAAGAATGCAATAAGATTAGTCTGGCATGATCTGTTTTTGACAAACCCATGTTGGCTTTTGGCTATTACTTTATTTACTTCTAGGTGTTCACTAATTCGTTGCTTGATTATCTTTTCCAGAATCTTTCCTGGTATTGACGTCAGGCTGATAGGTCTATAGTTTCCAGGACCTTTTTTTTTTTCCTTTTTTGAAAAAGGAAAACCACATCAGCTCTTTTCCACCCTCTGGCAGTTCCCCAGTACTCCAGGATCTCTGAAAGATATAGTTCAGTGGTTCTGAGATCTCGTCTGCCAGTTCCTTCAGAACCCTGGGGTGTAATCCATCCAGTCCTGGTGATTTGAACTCATCTAGGGTAGACAGGGGCTCACTTATTATTTTCTTCCCTATTTCAACTTGTGATCCTAATCTGATTTTTGTAGTGCTGTTTTTTATAGGTTGGACTGTTCTATTCCTTTGTGTAAAGAGAGATGCAAAAAATGAGTTAAATAGTTCTGTTTTCTCCCTGTTGCTTGTCACTTTCTTTCCACTTTCTCCTAGCAATGGACCAGTTGTTTCCTTAACCTTTTTCTTGTTTTTAACATATTGGAAGAAGCTTTTTTGTTATTTTTTACTTTTGTTTTAAGCCTTTCTTCATTGTGAGCCTTAGCTTTCCTCACTTCATCTTTACAGGCTCGGGCTATTTGCTAATATTCTGCCTTAGATATGTCCCCTTCTTTCCACTTTTTATACTTAACTTTTTTGTCTTTCAATTTGTCAGAGAGTTCTTTATGCAGCCATGCTGGTTTCTTTTGGGAGCTGTTATTTTTCTTCTTCACTGGTATTGTGCTAGACTGGGCTTTTGTAATCTCATTTTTCAAAATTTCCCAAGCTTCTTGAGTTTTTTTCCCTTGAGGATTCTCATCCATGGAATTCTTCCCAAGCTCTCTCTAAGTTTATTGAAATTAGCTCTCTTCAAGTCCAAGATTATAGTTTGACTTTGTTCTACTACTTGTGTTTGCATAATGTTGAATTTCAATATTGCATGGTCACTTGCCCCCAGGGTTCCTGTGGCTTCAACACCTGCTATCATTTCCTCTCTGTTGGTGAGAATTAAGTCCAATATGGCTGATCCCCTTGTTCCCTTCTTTACTTTTTGGAAAACAAAGTTGTCTGCTAGGTTTGTTAGGAACCTGTTGGATCTTCTTCCACTTGGTGCAGAGTTTGTTTACCAGTTGATGTCAGGGTAGTTAAAATCCCCCATTACTATTTTGGTGTGCTCCTACATACCTTAGTACTTCATTTATTTCCTCTGCTTGGTTGGGTGGCCTGTAGTATAGTCCTATGGAAATGTCATCCCCCCCCCAACTTTAATATTGACCCAAATGTATTCAAGTTAGTTCTCATCATTGTTGTGCCCTATTTCTGTAGAGTTGTAGTTATTTCTTATATATAGTGCAACCTCACCTCCTCTTTTATTTGGTCTATCCTTCTAGCTGTATGTTCCATTTGAGCATGTCACTTAGTGATAGAATTACCAGTGTCGTTAAGCAGTGGTTACTGTAGCCATTAAGCGAGATCTACTTGTAATGGAAACTGGCTTGTCAGAAGTGTCCCAATTCCCTTTTCAATAATTAAGGAAGCTGAATTTTGCTTTATGCTTTGTTCCTACTTGGTTCCTCACAATATCTACAATCCAAAATGGCTGACTATATTTGGTGCTTCACCTGTGCAGCCACAAGAACAATGAAACTGATTTACAACCATAATTTGAAAAACAAGCTCAAAGCACAGTTTTCTACTTAGATTGCAACAGAAAAGAAGTAATTAAGTATTGGGGAAAGTCAGCAGGCATTTCCCCACATATATTTTTGTATACTGAACAGAAATTTCAACTTTAACAACTTTAGTTGTTATACAAATTTTTAACGGTTGAATAAATGATTTGTGAGGATTTAATTCTGGGTGCTTTGAGTTTCCAGATCCTGACACAGAAGTACCATTCCCAGAGTTCTCTGGGGATAAAGTGTTAAGTATAATAAAAGAATTTCCCACAGGACTGAAAGCAAGAGATGCTAAATTTGTACTGTGGAGCATTGATGGCAAATCCCATTTTCTGAGTTTCACTAAAGCAAAGAACAGGTGGAAAAGGTTTATTAAATTATACCTTGGTTCTATATATTGTAAGTCCCACTTATCTCAAGGGATTGTATCCATGGCTATGAAATCATTAAGATAAGAGGAGGTCCTGCTGTATATGTAAAAAATAGTGTAGTGCCTTGTTGAGGTTAGCCAAATGTAAGCTTTCTCAATAAGAGTGCCTGCACTCTAAACTGTTCTCCCTCCCCCTTTAAATCCATGAGTTTCTAGTCTTAAATTTTTTAGATGTTCATGGAAGCATCAATTACATTACCTGGGCATTCCTTATGAGAATATTGTAGCGTAATAGTTGTGCTTTGATTTTATTTTCTTCATCCTTCCTTGAATTCTTTAATGAATAGAGCTAAAAATATTGTTTTCCCAACTTGATGTACCAGAAAGGCTCATTATCTTAAATAGTAATATAATATATTTAATTATAATAAATATAATTTGTTATATTTAATAATGTAAATCAGAAATGGGTTACAAATCCTGGTGCTACCAGTTCGCTCATGCTTGCTCATGCTTGCTTGCACATGCACGGAGCAGGCAGGTGGGCAAGTGGGCGGGTGGGCAGGTGGGTGGAGTCTCCCGCCATGGCCACTACTGGTTCACCCAATCTGGGCTGAACTGGGAGCAACCCACCTCTGATGTAAATGTAAAACACTGATGAGAGTATAAACACCTAGTGGTGTTATCTTTACTGAGAAGGACAAAAAAGAAGAAATGAAGCTGTGGCTCATCAATATTATAAGGACAAGTTAACCTCCATAGGTAGAAACAAGCCAAACCACTTAGGGGTGCTAGAATCTTACCTAGGAGAATATATGGTAAGTGTGTTATGTATTGTTGCTAAGAGAATGTTATGTACATGTCTATTATATTTTGATTAGTTTGTTGTCAACCCTTTTCCAGAAAAGAAGCCAACACACCATCTTAATTGTAAGGTTGCACTAACAGAATATTGGAAGTCTGAAAGCACATCCGGGTCCCCACCCAGAGTCCACCCCCGCCTTTACTTTCTGGGCAACTAAGGAAGATCTCTCCTGAAATACTTTCCAGAACTCCATTTCTTTGGTTAGGTGAAAAGAGTGTCAGCTCTTCTTTTTACCTCAAGGATATTCTCTCAAGGATATTCTCACAAATCATTATTTCTGATCACTAAATGATAATACCTCAGATTTGAAGATCCTCTTGTAGTTACTACTGTTATAGCCCAGCAACAGCCTGTGCTGCGTTCTAATTGGTCGGGCAAAGCACAGCCTGTGATTGGTGGTTGTAATGACAGTTAAATGACAGTTGGTACCTGAGAGTATAAATACTGTGACAGTTGTAACACATTCTGAATCGCTTGTCATCTTGTCATCTGGTACTAATAAACATCATTACTCTCATGATCCATGGCTCCTGCGTTCCTTTCACCCAATCTTTAAAACTGGCGACGAGGATGGGATCGCGATTCCGCAGAGCCTGGACTAAGAATAAAACTAAACAATAAGACAGTCGCAACACAACCAAGCAAACGCGAACAGAAAATTCTTTGAAGACCTGTCAGAGCTGCAGCAGCAGTTGCCACTGCCTCAGGTTTCGCCTCCGATCAAGCCAACCTGAGTAGATCCACAGGCACGGACTCCTTCAGTCAAAGGGACGGGCAACCTATGCTTAACCTTGGCTGGAGCCATCGCCTTTGCTCAGGGACGAGCTACGAATCACGTCGGCTCAACCGTGGCTGAAGCTGCCTGTCTGCCTGCCTCTCTGCCGAGAAGATCTACCAGACACAACTTTAGAGTCTATCTGGTCTACTGTTTGCTACTGTTACAAACGGTCTTGTTGCAATAAACAGATACTGTTGCCTAAGAAGCCTCTGACTCTTCATACAGCTTTCCAAAGAAGCAGCTTCCGACAAGCCTGCTCTTCCTCCAAAGCCAGCAGCCTACTACCAGCCTGTCAGAAGCCTGCTACATGCATTACAAAGCTGCCTGCCTCCCAAGGAGCAACTCTGGCCACTCAAAAGCCTGCCTGCTGCCTTCCTAACGAGCCAGGAATAACTCAGCCGCCTCCAGGGCCGGTCTCCGCTCTCTAACAGAAGCCTCCACAGTCGTTTCAGAAGCCTACCATTCTCTGCAGCAAAAGTCAGCAGAAATCCTGTCAGCTAAACCTTCCAGCAAAAGCGGAACCCTGCCGGCATGCCGATCGAGCAAAGCCAATCCACAAAGCTGCTAATCTCTTCATACACAACTTACAAGTTATACTGCCTCCCTGCCGCTGCTGGCCGCTGTCAAATTCAGGAGCGAGCCAAAAAGACTTGAAGGTCCTGAACCAGTTTGAGGGCCGCAGAAACTACGCATGGGCAGAACTGATGGGGGGGGGGAATGCAAATGTGTATATGTAAATGGTGTATATATGCAAATGTATATGCAAATAGGAATATGAGAATGTGAGTGTCTGGTTAACTGGGGGGAAGGAGAGAACACAATTTGTAGATGTTGAACATGAACAAAAAAATACAAATAAATTGTAATTGAACATGAACACGAAAAATGCAAATAAAATACACGTATGCAAATAACTGGGGGGAAGGAGTGTTATAGCCCAGCAACAGCCTGTGCTGCGTTCTAATTGGTCAGGCGAAGCACAGCCTGTGATTGGTGGTTGTAATGACAGTTAAATGACAGTTGGTACCTGAGAGTATAAATACTGTGACAGTTGTAACACATTCTGAATCGCTTGTCATCTTGTCATCTGGTACTAATAAACATCATTACTCTCATGATCCATGGCTCCTGCGTTCCTTTCACCCAATCTTTAAAAACTACAAAAAGTGTGAAAGTGTCAAATGTTCATAATTACCTGATTGTATCACCAGACTTTGGGTGACTTTGGATCAGTGATTATCTCAACCCACTTCAGAAATGATGAATATTGAAATACTGTAATACAAACAAGAACAGAATTCCGGCAAGAAAAAGCATTACATGGTCAATTTTTATAAAACATTGAGAGGAAAGATAAAACTTAGCAACAGCTTACAACTGGAACATTAAAAAAAGGAACCAAAGTCTAGATTTTAGCTGTTCCAGAGCAAGCTATTCAAACTAATGCAATCAAGGCCAGAGTTGAAAACTTGTCAAATGATTCAAAGTGCAGATTGTGCAAAAAGCAGAAGAAACAGTAGGTCATGTATTCAGATTATGCAATAAGATTGCACAAACTGATTATAAACAACGACATAACCATCATAAAAATAGATGCTGAAGCATCTAAACAAGCTAACAGCCTACCAAAAATGAAAAATTGCTGGAACATAGAGCTGAAAAAGTAGTGGACTATGAGCAGGTTAATATTCTGGGATTTCCTAATGTGAACTGATAAAGTCTTGGCTCATAACACACCAAATTCAACTGTGTTTGGTAAAAAGAAAATGTGAATAACTAATATGACAATACCAGGAAATAATAAAATAGAAGACAAGGAATTGTCTCAGTGATTATTAGCATACTTGGTATGCTATTCTTGGATTTAAGAATGTCCATTAACAAAAATTTCAACTAACAATTACAAAAGACCCTACTGCTTGGATCTGCACATATACTATATCAATACCTTATGACATCCTAGGTTCTTGGGAAGAACTTGGTACTATCAGCATAGATAAATTCACCATCAGTCAGTTGCAAAAGTGAAGCTTTACTTGGAACATATACCTTTAATACTACCAAGCAGCGTCTGCCTGTCCAGTCCTTTATCCAGGACTCAAAAGCTGATAAAAATATCTATTTCAGTCTGAAAATCTGGCTGACAGTGCAATGAACCTTTCCCAAGGATCTGGAATAAGCAGGCATTATTATTTTATTCTGTCTAGAATAATCTACCTGTTATATTCACAGTTTAAGACTGGTGAACATTTAATAATTCAAGTCCTAATCTAGCTAAATTAAAAGCCTGTTCTGTGAATAGGCGTGCACTATTTCTCCCTTGATGTCCGGCTGCTCTATTCATGACAAAACCACAAGACTTCCATGTCCAGGAAGCGCTGTTCAGAATGCAGATGTGCAATCTGTCTGTCTCCCCTTTATCTGGAAAGACTTCATTTACCAGAATCCACTCCTGGCCACTGTTCACTGTTGCAGCATCATGTCTGTTCCTTCGGAGATATCTAGTCTACCATAAAACATCATGATGAGCCACTGTTATAGCAAATCTGATAGATTTGTCTGCTGTCCAAAATTGTGGCAAGGAGAAGCATATTCAACAAAGAAGAGGGCAAATATCTTTTAATACATGCATAAGAGTTGCTGTCTAGTAACAAAGGTCACAAAAGGAAGTATGTCAATGAATTCAAGATCTTTTGTTAAGGAAAAATGTACTTCTGAAGATTAGTCAACAATATTAACTTTGAGATTGCTCGGAAGGTTAGTCAACAATATTAACCTTGAGATTGCTGAGATTGTAAAGTACTGAAGGAATTGAAAGAAAAACCCACTGAGCACACCCAATCAAATTACAACACTTTAATGACACACAATTCTTGATTAAAAAGTAAAACAGATTAAATTTGAAAGCCTTGAAACAACAACTTGAGTGCCTTGTATAAAATTCCTCCTTATCTGTTATAAATATAGAACATGCCTTTGTACTAGTTTGGAACAGAAAAGGTCAAGAACATGCAAAGACAACCCTGCAAAACGCTAACTAATAGGGGGAAAACAGAGTTACCATAATCAGGAGATTAGAAATAAAAATTCATGAAAAAATCTTGAAAGAATTGGGACTCTTTGGCCTTACAAAAAGAAAATGTTTTTGAGAGAGAGGTAGTTGGTGCAGTAGTTAAGCTGTTGGCCTAGAAACCGGACACTGAGTCCTGTCTTAGGCATGAAAAAGTATCTGGATGACTGTTTGGACCAGTCAATCATTCTCAGTTTAAGTGACCACACAAGGCTGTGGTTGTGGGGAAAATAGGAGTAGGAAAGAATGTAAGTATTATTGAGTTCTATATGAAAAATAACAGCATAAAATCTTTTTTAAAAACCTGAGTGCTTATTTATTTATTTATCAAATTTATATGCCATCATCTCACGGTGTAAGGCAACACTCTTGATAACTCTCTTGTTCCAGAATACAGGACATAGAATTATGAATCCAAGTTACAACAAGGTAGATCCTGATTGCGAATAAACTCCCTTTCACATTTTGAGCAGCAATTAAGAGACATTATACTTTACTTTGGATTCTTGATTCTTGAGCAAGTAATTGGATTTGATGGACTAGATCAGTGGTTCCAAACCTTTTTTTGGCCATGCCTAAGCATCTCTAAAATCCTGATGTCCTTCCCCCTTTGACATATAATCCTTACTTTACTCAAAAAGTGAATTCTACTCACGCAGAGGAAGCCTAAAAGGCCATTATCCTGTTTTAAACAAGGTTCAAATTGCCCCCATTAAAAATCAAATTGCCCCCCCTGTGGGACAAGGTCCCCATGTTGGGAATCACTGGACTAGAGGGATTCTTCCAACTCTGTAATTCTGATACAATCAATAGTTGTTTTCACTGTTAGAGCTGGCCCAAAGTTGAACTCCCTTTTTTGGTCGGTTAGGGAATATTTTGTTGTCTAACATTCCAAAAATGCTATGAGATCTAGCAACACTTATTCTCATCTCCTGAATACTCATGTGCAGTTCAGTTTTAAATTAGGTCATCGAAGAACATCTTCCAAACTATCATACTTGTGGATTAAAAACAGAGCCATAATCGGAATCTGTTGTTTATCATCCTTCCAACTGTTATTCATGTGCAGATTTCACATCTTTAAGTCGAAACGGTCAGCTAAACTGCTGTATTCATAAAAAAGAGAACCTGCAAGGTGTGGGAGGAAGTTGAATTTGGCTCACTATGAACACCTGTGTGCCTTCCTTCCTTCTCAACAGCTGCAAGACATAATAAAACTAAATTCCAAGTATTGATTGATCCTGTTCCTCTTTGGTTCATAAAATGAATCCAGATGGTTTAAACATTCCTCCAGGAAACTGATCTGATCTGTTATGTACATCTTTGTATACCACTCAAACACAATGAACAAAAAGAGTGTCTTGCATTAAGAAGCACAACTCTGCCAGTTGTGATGACACTCTGTATGAACTCCCTTGCCCTGGTTTGGGATGCCCTCAAACATACCTTTGGTATGATGATGATATTGGATCGTGATGTCATAGCTCATGACAGATGTGTAATCCTCTAAATAGCAAAGCAAGCACAAACTTTGGAAAGGGTTGCCTTTAAGATACTGGCTACAATAATTGAAAAGAGGATATGAAGAAAAGGAATTCTGCAAGTCCTAGTTCTCTAGAAATAGGAAAATAGCAAATAATATGGCCATAGCATTCTGGAACAGCAAAAGTTTCTGAATATATTTCAAAGGCAGAAGTATACCTTCTTAAATATTATTTTATAAATGTTGTATATATTTTATTTTGAAAAGTGTACTTTTGTATACATTTTCCTTTAATTTTTTCATTTTTGATATCTATTTTACCCAAACCTTGTTTTTCATAGTTTGACCTAAATTACCTCATTTTGGAGTATTTCAGTTGTTACACTATTTGTCCTGCAAACTCTACCACAAATTAAGAGAAATATAGAAAGCAAAAAATGTTTGCATTTCAATCCATGTAATAGTCCAGAGATGCATATTACATAAAGTCATTTAAAAGGTACAAATTGAAGAAGATTCTTTGGTATAAGTTCATTAAGGGGACCTTGCCACAGCATACAGATGTTGTTCTTAGGAAAATATATCTGACCTCATATATTTCTGAAAAGGGTCTTCTTCGTTACATCATCTTTTGCCAGGTGTTGAACAAAATTGTGGTTCTTGCACTTCTGGAAGATTCACCATTGTTAATCGTTGCTGTTATAATGTGTCTACTATTAATCATCTCATCAATCCTATCACCTATATCCTCCAACTTATGACTGTATGACTATAACTTTGTTGCTTGTATTCTTATGATTTATATTGATTGTTTCCTAATATGATTTGATTGCCTGGTTCTACCCTATGACTATCATTAAGTTTTGTACCTTATGATTCTTGACAAATGTATCTTTTTTACGCTGAGAGCATATGCACCAAGACAAATTCTTTGTGTGTCCAATCACACTTGGCCAATAAAGAATTCTATTCTATTCTATTCTTTGATATTGTCTCTCCATCTTCTTCTGGGTCTGCCTCATGTTCTTTGACCTTCTTCTCTTTTTTGTATATGCCTTGTACTATATGGAATACCAAGACATTCTCTCCAGGTGAACAAATCCCTTTATTTAAAGTTTCTGTATGTAGTTTAGGATTGGTTCTATACCAATTCTTCTCTGATGGCCTCATATCTGATTTTATCTCTTTGGATCACTTTAGCAGTTTTTTTCAAACATCTTCTTTCTGTGGTGACTAACTTTTGATTGTAAGTGTCCATGTTACCATGCACTGATAACTGATAGTGTGGGAGTGGAGTGGAGATGAACATGCTTTGAATGGGATGCTTCTTTGTGCTATCTGGAAAACATAATCTTATTTAATCAAGCTTTCAAGCATGCCATCTTGGATGATTTTAACTTACCATTTTCCTTACTAGCTTCAGCTGGCTTGTTAACTGTTGACTTTTTCTTCTATGGAAAAAAAAATGGCTATGTTGAGGGTTTTTTCCATGAAAAATCTAGCAAGAAAGATCAAGCCTGGTTAACATTTCTTCAGTGCATTATCTGGGAAATTTAGGACTGTAAGATAGACTAGAAACTCAAATGCCCTTGGTCTATACTGTAGTTAGCTAGGTTTTCTTAGGAAAACTGCCGAGATGGCTCTGTGTAAGTCAAGGTGATACAATATCCTGTTCTCAGCCTGCCTTGAAGAAGTATTTCATAAACTCGACTGGGCAAAAGATGGAATAAAAATCAATGGCACCTATTTAAATCACTTAAGATTTGCAGATGGTGGTGTTCTATTCTCACAAGATCCAGAAGAACTACAAAGATACATTCAAGAACAACACAAAGCAGGATAACCATTTGGCTTAAAAAATAAACCTGAAAAAGACCCAGGTTATGTTTAATAAATTCATAGTAGACCACTACATATACCTTGGCCAACAGATCTCAATGGAAGGTGATACAATAAAGGAAATTGAATGGCATGTTTCCCTGAAAACAAGACCTCCCAAGATAATAAGCCCAATCAGGTTTTTGAGTGCATGAGCTAAAATAAGTCCTACCCCAAAAATAAGTCCTTTGCAAAAATATTGCAACACAGCAGCAGCCATGAGGTGACCATGCTCGCAGCCTCCTGCACCTCAAAAATAATATGACCTTCCCAAAAATAAGGCAATGCACTTATTTTGGGGGTCAAAAGAAAATAAGACCCTGTCTTATTTTTGGGGAAACACAGTAAATATGATTGACAGAAATTTGGCAAGCTAAGCATAATTTTCAAGAATAACCTCCCCCTGTGCCTGAAAAGAAAGTTTTTGATTAGTGTGTGCTACCTGCTCTAACATATGCTGGTGAAACATGGACACAGTAACCTCACAATCAATACAAAAGGCAACAGTGGCACAAAGAGCCTTGGAAAGATATATGCTTGTGATTACAAGACAAGATAGAAAGACCTGCACATGGATTAGAGAACAACAAACGTATATGATTATCAAGAGAGTAAAAGAATTGAAAGGGAAATGGGCTGGTCACATAGCAAGAAGAATTAATGGCAGGTGGCCCAAGGTAGTCATAGAATGGAACCCACAAAAGCATCCACAAAAGAGACCTAAAATAAGATGGATCAATGACATCAGCAACTATTGCGAGCCCAATTTGCAAAAGAAAGTACTGTATTGATTGGAAACAGGTGTAAGAAGCCTTCATCCTGCAGTGGATTGAAAATGGCTAAAATGATGAAGTCTTCAGAGGTTGTACTTGACTTGAACAAAACCTGGCTATAGTATGTGTTTTGACTTATATGTCCTCTATCCACTTTTATTGATACCCTTTAATGAATTCGGAAGCTGCTCTGGGATATTTATTGACTAGAAAAATGGCACAACACCACTAACAAATATATCAGTCTAAAGATATTATTATCTTAAGTGACTTTAGTTAAGCAAACATTTCTTATATTGCTTAATGTATTACAAATAAAGAAAGAATTAAGAACCAGCCCATGTAAAACAAGCATTTCACACTTTGTTTGAAGATTGTTTTAACTTCTTAAATAAAAAGTATTTAAACATTATTAGTTTAACTATGACTATGTAAATAACCTTTTTTTAATTCATACATCATAATAATAAATGGGAACCTTCATCCACTACCCTTTGATGTAATGACAAAAGGAGTCATAGAAAAATATAACACGGAATTTATGGCACGTGTTCTTTATTGTGACACTTTTATGATTTTGACTATTTCTTTTTTAAAAATCCTGTTTATGACATATCAGGTCTCTCTGTTCCTCAAACCCTAAAGAGAGAAAGAAAATAGGATGTTATGAAGCCCTTCATGCCACAATAGTAATTCAGATAAATACAGTTCTTTCACCCACACATGCTTAAACAAGGCTCTTAGTTATCATTCGAGTCACATGTTGTCACATGGTAACTATACCATTTGCTATTTCTATTAGCTTTTCAGCAACCGTATCTTTTACAAGGAGGAGCTTAGTATCCCGCACTTCACACGAAGAGCCAAATTTCAGTTGTTTGATGTATTTCGGAACCATTGGTTACGCTTCCTTTTTTTCCTAAAATTCAAAGCATGTGCTTTCAGTCTCATGCTTCAGGGCTCCTATCGTGGACTTTTTTTAAATTGCCTTTTGCAATCACTGAGATGTTTCTAAAAAAAGCAACAAAACAAAATTAACATCAAAAGGCAAAATGGAAGGAAAATACAGAAAAAAAGGGAAGGAACCTAAATAAATCAACAAAACAGAATGAATTTGAAAGATGCTCTGCTAAACCATTTGAAATGTGTAGAGTAAGACTCACAAGTCAGCCCTGTAACCTCTAAACTTTTCACCTAAAGCTCTCATTATCTAAGTTTCAGATCTTGCTGTGTTAAGTGGCAAGGACTGAACTGAAAACGAGTGTTGTGGTCCGCTGGTGGCCTGTAGAGCTGCCAGCCAAGTCAGAAAGTGAAGAGGTTGGGGAGGAACATGGGCCAGTCCTAGAGTTTAGGGAAGGCTTGGATGAGGGCTCTGTGTCGGAGGCAGAGAGGGGGCAGAGCCAACTGGGAGTTATGTGCTGGCTCCGGAGCCTTGAGAGTAAGCAGAGGAACAGGGGGAGTCTGTTCCCAGTACACATACATGCAGAGCTGCCAGAAGGCAAGAACAGTTAAAACAAAAGGGGCGACTCGAGAGTAAGGCTTGGAGATGATTGGCCTCTTCCATAAGACATAAAGGAATAGCAAAGGCATGTGAGCCTTTGCAGAAAGCAACTTTGTTCGTTCTCGACGATTTAAACGCTGAAGCTCCGTTTTGACTCTGTGTTCCATGTGACCTTGCAAAGTTAATTGGCAATTAGGTCTTTCACAGGATTTCAAGGGAGATAAAGGTGGGTGCTTATCAGCCTTATCCCGGCAGACTTCTGTCTTTACAAACTATTTGTGACTCATTACGGGCTGTAAATGAACTTAGTTCACAGCCATTGAAATAAAAAGAGGGCTTTTATTAAAAAGCGTATGCTTTTTACTGTCTCAGGAAGCCTAGGTCAGAACAGAGAGGGGAGGGGGAGAGAGAGAGAGGCAGGCAGGCAGGCAGGCAGGCAGGCAGGCAGGCAGGCAGATCATTTTTGTAAAATAAGAAAAAATCCAAATATAATAAACATAGTAATTATTATTACATCCTCACAAGACTGTAGCTATTATTCTACAGTGAATATGGTTCTCAGTTCTTAAGGTTGAAGTAAGGGCTTCATCATGCCTTACTTGTGCATATAATAGAGCCTTGATTCTTCTGGCAACTGACATTTGCCAATCACTCTCTCTGTACATGAATTGCAATCCCATGACTATTTTAAAAAAATATGTAAGCAGCTTTCAGAATAGTTTAACCAAAACATTTTTTGTGAATCAAAAGATGGCACCAATTGGATGGCACCAATTAGGATCAGTTTATAATTTATAAATGTTCCCAGGCACTTAGATGACATTCTGGAAGCTTCAAGGGATAGTACCACTGCATTCAAATGATAATGTACAATTAATAGCAGTAGACTTAGCAGTAGACTTATATACCGCTTCATAGGGCTTTTAGCCCTCTCTAAGCGGTTTACAGAGAGTCAGCATATTGCCCCCAACAATCCGGGTCCTCATTTTACCCACCTCGGAAGGATGGAAGGCTGAGTCAACCCTGAGCCGGTGAGATTTGAACCGCTGAACTGCTGATCTAGCAGTAGCCTGCAGTGCTGCATTTAACCACTGCGCCACCTCGGCTCTAGGGGAAATGATTATCTCCTACTAAATAGATATATCTAGCTTGGCCCAATATTCATATCTGTGCATGGATGAGACCAAAATACAGTGATGTTTGAACAGATACTGCTTCAATTGATTATGCTCTCTTTGCAATTGTTCATGCTGTATTATAAGGTAGCATTTATTTTAGAGAGCAATAAAGCATTCTGTTTTCATATTATTTCCAAAGTGGCTACTAGTATTCTGTTCTCAAATTAAACTACGAATAAGCCATTCAAGCTGCAGACTACACTACTCTGTCAGTTTTAGCTGAATGGATTTGGTTTAATGGTATCACATCTTACATAAAATATTTTATGGAACTGTGCAGCTTGCACATCTACCATAAAATATAGGTTAATAACCCTCTAAAATACATATCTTACAGTATAATATAACATGGATACATCTCATACAAGTAGGGCTCAGTTTACAAATGGGTGCATAGTGACTGTTTGAAGTTACAAGAGTACCCCAAAAGTACTATGAGCTAGTTCTGAAGTTAAGATGCTGTCCATCCCTGCAGTCAGATGAATGGATTTTTGGATGTTCAGCAATTGATTTGCATTCATGACCATTTGAGGTACCTTGTAGTCATGTTTCGATTTATATCATTTTTTTCTGGAAACCAGTGTTACTTCTAATTTCCAGGGGGAAAAAGTCCCATAGTGAACAATGGGTTTGCTTAACACCCATGATGTTCACTTAGTGCAGCATTTGCTTTATGACTACTGTGTTTGCAAAAAGGTCATAAAATCAAGCCCAGTCACATGATGGTCTGATTTTTGATCATCCCAATTTACAACCATTAATACTAGGCCCAATTACAAATGTAGGTTCAGGACAATCTGTAGATCAGATAGGACAACTTTTTCAAAGTAGGGCTGATGTATTGACCACTGCCAAAAGTTTTAAACATCATCCCAACAGAAATGGGTGTTATGTAAGATTATGCCATGTACAGAGCTTTTCTCACATTGTATTGTGCCCCAGCAATGCTATATCTTCCGGGTCCTCAAAACATCATGTTCCTATGTCCCTAACTTAAAGATTTTCTTTAGCTTACTTGTATTAATGTTAAAGTAATATTTCCTTCTTATCCAACAAGGTTTTGCCATGGATACAATGTAACACATTTCACTGACCGTTCTATTAGTCATGCAGAAAGGTGATTGGTAAGGATTTGGATCTGCTACTGGCTTGCTTTTCCTTCTAGTTCCTGGACATCGAAATCAAGCTCTTCCTCAAGACTCACCAGGTCTCTTGGCAGTTCCCTGAATCTGAGACTCGAATTAGCCTCAAAGCAGTGGCATAAGTAGAAATCAACCTCCACATTGACATAGCAAATTTGTACTGTACATTATGTATTTCAAAGTGAAGACTATGATTTGGTTCATGATGGAATTCTGCAAGTATAATGGAGATTTTTTCCAGGGGTACGTGAAATCAACTTACCCTTGCTACCAGTTTGCAAATGTGAGCATGTGCACACGGGCTTCACTCATATGTGCCCCCTCTGTGCATATACAGGATCTTTCGCAGATGTGCAGAGTGTCAAAAACAGGACGTGTTGATGTTCGGGTGGAACCTCCCGCTGCCATTGCTACCAGTTCACCTGAACCAGATAAAACCGACTGAATTGCATCACTGGTTTTTTCTACATCATCTTTATGTTTGCAAATTGCAAAATTCCTCCATGAAATTTTTGAAAACTTTAAATGGATCTTTCAAAGTAGTATATAATGTGCTGTTTCAAGGGTTGTGGCTAAGAGGCTAGGCAATTAAACAGAAATGCTTTCCATTCTTACCTGAGGATATTATAATACACCAAATATAGGTAAATACAGCAGCTCTTCTGCACCAATTTTTGCTGCAGAGTTTATTCAGTTCACTAAATAATGGGGTATATTATTTAAAGATATGTACTCGTATCCAGAGTCACAAGTTTTTATACATAATAAGGTGTCTTTATGAACCTCACTTAGAAAAAACTTCAGTATCAATGAAAGTACAAATTATGTAAAAGTAATTTGTACTTTGTAAGTACGTATTTTTATAGAATTTTTGTTTTTGATCTAAGCAACTTCATCCATGTTCACTTAACTTATTTACTGAATTAATCCATATACTGGATTTGCTCAATACACTGAATATTGAACTAAATGGCTTGAGTTCTCATAACACATTAAATCCATCACATACACATACACTGCTAGTTACTGTTAAAGTTAAGTTTAGTATGTCTATCAATGCAGAGATTGCATTTATTTATTATCTTTCAACTGCATTCTTAACACCTCCAATATGTTTGCATTATGATAGTTATCTTCAAAATTTAACACCTTTTCAAATGTGTTAGTGAATTCAGACTTAGAAGAAATATTATTATGGAGCTGTAATGGGTATTAGAGTTTAAGCTTTTGAACAGATTCAAGTTTCCTCCTAATTTTTACTGAATCTCAATTCTGTCATTCCTTTGAACTAGTCATCTTTATTCTTTTATTAACTTTCCATTTAAAACAGTTTCACATATCATTTATATATCCATTCACGTCATTCATTATTTCATTGCAATTATTTCCAAAAATTCTTCCATTAGTGTTTTGAATCTCCAGAGATTCTTGGCTGAATAAAGCTGGTTCTCCAGAATCAATTTTTTCATGACTTCCATACAATTATTTCTGTAATCTTTCCAAAGCCTATAGAATGAATTAAAAGTTCATTGTCAGTTCTGAGTATGAATTAACTATTCAAACTATTTTATTGATAGAATCTTTTTGCTTTTCTATTCCTTTTAACTTAAATAAAAGTTCTAAAATTAATTCTATAATTGTATCATTTTGCTGCTGCATTTTGTTCCTTGAATCTATTTTTCTTTTTTTCGTCCTCAGTATTACGGGAATACATCCTATTGAATAAAACATTCAAAAACATAGTGGAAGCTATAGAAGATTCTTCTTATGCAAACTGTTACTAGCTATCACTGTGCCGAGGTGGAGCAGTGGTTAGGGTGCAGTACTGCAGGCCACTTCAGCTGACTGCTATCTGCATTTCAGCAGTTCTAATCTCACCGGCTCAAGGTTGACTCAGCCTTCCATCCTTCCGAGGTGGGTGAAATGAGGACCCAGACTGTGGGGGCGATATGCTGACTCTGTAAACCGCTTAGAGAGGGCTGAAAGCTCTATGAAGCGGTATATAAGTCTAACTGCTATTGCTATTGCTATCACAGTGAATAATAAATACATTTTGCACAATAAAGTCATTTTGCACAGTGAATAAATCTCTGCACAAAAATATTGTGATAAGAAGTTGAACAACCAATTGTTGTAAGAGTACTTCTATACATGAAAAGGCAAATATGCTTACATATAATATTCTTCAGGAAAAAAATAAACCATGAGGAAAATATGTATTATACAGGCACCTTCTAATTGAAATTTGGTAGATGGGAAATAGTTAGTTACTATGGTTTTAGCATCATGTTACCATTGTATGCATTACTTTCTCAATTCTATGAGGTGATTCTGTGTTCTGTATTAGATCGAGGTTCAAGTACACTCTTAGACACAGAAGCTCACTGTGCATCACAATTAAGATGCAATTGATTCTCATTATTTGTAGATTCTATGTTTGTGAATTCACCTACTCACTAACAGTTCAGCAGCTCGAGTCTCACTGGCTCAACGTTGATTCAGTCTTCCATTTTTTAGAGGTCGTTAAATAGATTGTTGGGGGCAATATGCTGACTCTGTAAACTGTTGTAAACCTCTGCAAACCACTTAGAGGGGGCTATAAAGCACTGTGAAGTGGTATATAAGCCTAAATGCTATTGCTATTAATTCCTATGAAATATTTCAGACAGATAGATAAGTAAATGATTTGTCAGGTTAAATCATTTTAGCAATAGCAATAGCAGTAGACTTATATACCGCTTCATAGGGCTTTCAGGCCTCTCTAAGCGGTTTACAGAGAGTCAGCATATTGCCCCCAACAATCCGGGTCCTCATTTTACCCACCTCGGAAGGATGGAAGGCTGAGTCAACCCTGAGCCGGTGAGATTTGAACCGCTGAACTGCTGATCTAGCAGTAGCCTGCAGTGCTGCATTTAACCACTGCGCCACCTCGGCTCCATTTTAGGTTAAAGTGCCTCGGTTATTTTTGGACAGATTGTGATTACTTTATGAAGAAGACACTCTATGATTTCTTTAACATACCAGATTTTCAACGATATCATATATTTTATTTTAAAATGTATATGTTTTGGAATGAGACTGTTTGCATTACTTTCTATTTGGGCCTATTTAGAGAACAAATGTGTAACACTTGAAATCTGGTCAAGTTTTAGATCTGAGTGTACTAAACCACATATTCATTTTCTGCTTTGAAAGTGGATAAAGATGATTGATTATTAGTGGGAAAGTAGTTAGATTTTGATCCTAAATCATTTGAAAAGTTGATGTCATAGAATAATTCAAGTTGAAATAGAATAGAAAAGAAGTTCTATTAGAATGCTTGGGCTAAATAAGGGATTAATACTTTAAAACGCTGAATACTTTAAAGTCTGAAAATTATGGCTGGGGAATTCTGCAAGTTGAAATTCACATATTTTCAAGTTGCTGAAGCCGAGAAACACTTGGGTTTGACTTCCCTTTAATATACATTGGCAATATACAGTATAACAACTGAAATATGTATACTACTAATGAAACTGTGTCCCAAATGCTTGGGCAGTTCCATGGCACCTCCAATTTGAACCTCTTTAAAAGTGCTTGAATTGAATACCGTATTTTTTGGAGTATAAGACACACCCTTTTCCCTCAAAAAAGAGGGTGAAAATCTGAGTGTGTCTTATTCACTGAATACAGCATTTTTGGCCTCCCAAAACCCCGTCCCCTTTACAAAAATGGCTCTCATCAGCTAGGCTTAATGGTTAAGACTTCTGCCTAAGATGCAATACAGCCCAGGTTCGAATCCCAGTAAGGGCATGGCTAGCTAATAAGAGCTAAATAGCTTGAAATAGATTTATACTAGTCTCCCTTTATTTATTTATCAGCACAAATACAACACAAATGTAAGAAGGCAACAGTAAAAATATTGGGTTTCTGTCGTGATGGTCTCTTGTGACGAGCCGATGGACAGATAATGGAAGCAGTTAGCTTCCTCCCATAATTGGGGCATACCAGGGGTTGTGACACTATATATATATATATATATATATATATATATATATATATATATATATATATATATATATATATATATATATATATATATATATATATATATTCGTAGATTTTCACAGGTGTAGGTATACTGGTCTTGTTGTATATTGGTTTTGTTGCATTCGGATAGCAAGTGAGACCTTGCTGAAACATTGCCAAGACAATCTCAATTTTACACAGGAAAAGACCTGAATACAACAAGACCAGCATACCTACACCCGTGAAAATCTATGAATATAGATAGATAGATGATAGATGATAGATGATAGATAGATAGATAGATAGATAGATAGATAGATAGATAGATAGATATAGACATAGACCTATATGTATGTGTGTGTGTGACTGTGTGTGTGTAGATAGGTAGGTAGGTAGGTAGGTAGTTAGATAGATAGATAGATAGATAGATAGATAGATAGATAGATAGATAGATAGATAGATAGATAGATAGATTTGTCTGTTTGTGTGTGTGTGTGTGTATTACACATCCTATGATTTAAACATGAAATCAATTCATTATAAAATATGTACATTGGATATTAATGCCTAAAAAAGAAATTGACATTATATATATTTTTTACTTTGACAGTGTAAGAAAATGTGGGTTTTTTTACATAATTTATTCTTGTTCTGCTATAGCTTTGTTTTGATTTGACAACATGTTAATATAACTTTGGAAGAAATATTATATTTAGGGCCCACAATTTGATGTTGAATTATATTCCTAAAGCATGTATAACTTCAACATCTTATGTATAACTGGCTCGATTGGACTATAGCAATGAATCCCAAATATGAATTTGTTATCTATTTTTGAGAACTCCTTACATTCTAAAAATGAACAATTGGCACAGTACATTATTAGCTTAGATTTAAAGATAAACTAATAAATTAATTCCAAAGATATTTATATGTAGTATATTCATCTTTCTTTATATTTAAGGTTTTATGTGGATGTTATTTAGTTTTTTTTTCTTCACTATATAACCACCAACCCCCAAACCCCAGAAGTTCATGAGGTGATTTTGGGCTACTCATTTTTCTCACCCCAACCTATCACACAGTTAGTTGTGGAAAAACATGGAAGATGAGAATATTATGACTTATGACTCTTGAACAAAAGGAAGGATGCAATCTGACAACAAATATTTTTTTCTTTGCCTTGAAAAAATAAAGAACCTTAATATATTATCTGTACAGCTACGGGAAAATATTTTGGTTTAGTGTGGTACGTCTATGCTGTCCAAATCCAATTCACACATTTGTCAATGAGGCATATGCAGAAAACATGAATAAAGCTCCAAACTCAGCCTGAGACCTCAATCTATCACCTGTATTTTTTTTAAAAAAAACTAATATATTTTTCTCTGTCAGTATTGACTACTAATGCACATCTGGGAATTCAAAAAGTTCAGATGTTTTTTCAGATGTTAGATATTAAGTGAAGGTCAGTCAGTTAATAACGGGCTCTATTTTCTTCCTTATTTACTTGCATTATCTAAAGGCTTTTAGAATCTATGCAAGAAAATGGGTGTTGTGTCATATGATTTTCAGCATTAAACTTACCGTTCCTTCCATTTCCAGTTAAATTTTGCTACCATTCAATCTTCCAACCCAGTCTGGGGAGCCCTTCTTGTTGATGGCCGGAGCTTCATTGTGGTTGAGTTGGCGAGGGGGGGGACCTTCAGTGAAGTAACAACATTGCTGCCCAGCAGATCAATTTGTTGTTTAGGTATAAAGGCATATATGCTTTATCTACCTCAGATTTTGGTGAATATTACAATTAATACAGCCACAAGAATGTTGCCAAACCCCACTAGGTAGACCAGAGTAGAAAATCATCCCCACAGGAAGATCAAACCCATGTTCTATTGAGCTTGTGATAACAGAATTTTGCATGTACCATACTTCCACTCTTTCTCATACACTGGTGTATCTGTCATTTAAGTAATGTTTCAGCCCCTTTGCTTGAAAACAGTTCTTGCCTATTTCTTGCCTATCACAAATCACTTCTTTTACTCTCTACAAATACAAACTTATCTGATTACTGAAGTATATATCTGGGGAACTATCAGCCAGATATCGTCAGTTGAAAAATGGGATATGAATTTTCTTATAAAGATCTTCTTAAATACTCAAATAAAATACATTACTGTGGCTGATCAGACTTGTGTTAGTTCTTGAAAAGTTTTGTGAAGAGATGCCCAGGTTTTCACTTACACGAGTGATTAAAGGGTATAGAATTCAGGAGGACAGGCTTAGGGACATTTTGACGTTAGACAAGTGCTGCTATATTATTCTTCAAGTTGAGTTTCATGACCTGGTGCCCTTCACACTTATTGATCTAAAAACCAGCATAGCAAAATTACTTAACTTCTGTGCAGAACATATTGCAGAAACCATATTGTCTCCCTTCTACTCCTTCCTTCTTCCAACTTCTTTTCCTTTTAGGCTGATTATTTTATTTTCCCCTTGCCCCTCTAATCTTTCCTCTAGTAAATGCTAATATTATGCTGCACCAATGTTAAATCCTATTATGGTTCATTCAATGCATTTGAAGTTAGTTAAACAGGGATTTAATTCCTCATGTAGGTGATGTAAAAGTACTGATCTCTCGCCATATAATACCAATTCAGTTAGAAAAAACATGATTTGGGCTCAAGTACTGTTACTCATTTGCATTTTTACTGCCAAAATGTATCTCAAAAGCTCTGTATGCTTAAATATTATTTAACATGATTGTATAGATGTGAATGCAATATAGACAACCATCCTATGTGCTGGCATTAAAATATTCATTAGTTGAGCTCAACAATAATGTTTATTTATAGCCTGATCTCAAAAGATTTGCAAAGCTCACAGTATCACAATAGGACTCACACCATGTTATTATTGCTGCTCAGAATATATAATTTATCTTGCTTAGCTTCTTTGTATATATCCTATTTTAGGCTAAAAGACTCTTAATGGCTTCTAGATACTTCAGCTTCTGTTCCAGCAAATGACTTGGGAATTGAGAATGTAATAAATCATTTTGATTGACAGGTCCGACATTTCACTGAGGTGCATCTCCAGCAAGTGGCTGTGGGGCTGTAGATTATTATTATTATTTGGTACAGACTAGAAAACTGTCAGAAAATGTATTTTCTATCCCTTCAAACAAAACACCAGACCATGTTTCATCCAAACAAGCCCCCTCAAGTTACCTCAGAAATATAGTCAGAAGGCTTGACATATGAGGAAACATTACACAGAGAATTGGTTTTGAAAGAGTGTCAACATTTTCTATTTCCCATATGAAAAAACAAAGGTAATTAGCTATGCTAAAGTCTAATGTAGGCATTTAACAGAATTTAGGATTAAGGCATTTAGGAGATTCAGATTACAGAATTACAAGATTCTGAGAAATATTCAGGTAAATAATACCTAGTTTTGTTTGGCAATTCAATCACAGAGGTAAACCATTAACAAGAAGAAAACCACTCTTGGAATTTTACTTAGTCTTGCATGCACCCTTCCTCTGCATTTCAACATTATTTTTGATAGATGGCTACTTCTATTGCTCATGATTGCTACTCAGTGGCAGCAGGGAAAATTAAGGTATAATTTATTTAAATTTAAATTAATTTATATGGCCACCCATCTCACCAATGCATAATTGGGTGGCTGATAAAAAATTAAAAATGCAATGTAAATACAATATATTTTAAAATCAACTGAAGCACAAAGTAGCTATTGAATACCTGGTATACAAAAAGTATCAATAAAATGATTCTGCCAATTCCCATGCTGGAAAAAACAGCCAAGACATCAAGAATTTTTGAAAGGTAAGAAAATCAGTGGCAACTTAACCTCAGACAGTATGGTGTCCCAGAGGGCAGGCACAGCTACAGAAAAGGCACACTTCCTGTATCCTGCTAGATGGCAATCTCTAATCAGTGGTACCCAGAGCATTTTCACACCTAATGGAATGGGTAGAAACAATTGAGTAAGCTTGTTCTCAAGTACTCTGACCCTATGCCAGTAGATAATAATCAGTGATCTGATTTGCACCCGGAAGCAAATTGGGAGCCTGGGAAGCTTCTGGAGGAAAAGTGTAAAATGACATACTCATAATTGTCTGCACAGCTGCTCAATAGATCAATTGAAGTTACCAGATGTTCTTTTAAGGGCAGTCCCATTAGAGATCATTGCAATTATCTATTTGGGAGGTAACCAAAGTTGGGGAGAAAATTGAGAGATCTTGGGCAGATCTTGAAAACATAACACGTTTCCTTTCACCCTTAACCAATGTATCAGTTAGCTATATAATATACTAAAGAAATGAGAAATTAAATTAGTTGTCAAAGAAATGAGAAAATAAAACCACGTAGTCCCCTTTTCATTTCAGCAGCTATCTAAACAGATGTTTAGCTGAGGAAAGGAAATTTAATAAAAGTAAGAGAAATTCCCCTCAAACTGCCTTTCTTTTATAAATCTCACTTTGTATCTTTTAGAGTTTGTGGGTCCTATCATCCCCACACAACCAAAAAAGACAAGGAAATCTAGTTTTGAATGAGTAACTATACTTTTAAACCTGTTTTTTGAGTCTTATGATATACACTAATATCTCCCAAACTATTCATTATTTTAAGACCACCATATTATCTTAAAAAACTTTTCAAGGCTACTACATAATTTAGGAATCAAAGGAACAGTGCCTATGAATATCTGTTCCTATCCTGCAGTGGCCTATAGATAGATAGATAGATAGATAGATAGATAGATAGATAGATAGATAGATGGATGGATGGATGGATGGATGGATGGATGGATGGATGGATGGATGGATGGATGGATGGATGGATGGATGGATGGATGGATGGATGGATGGATGGAGATATATATTTTCAACTTACCTGGTTGTTTTTCTCAGAGGATCTTGAAAGAAAAGATATTAATCACTGAGCCTGAAAGAAAATATGGCCCTGTATTGGAAGAATCAGTTGTATCAAGCAGAAATAAACCAAGTGGTTGTCCAGCAACTGCCCCAGATTTAGAAATTCATTTTATTGTATTATTTTCATCTTATTATTTCTGTAGTTTAAGGTCTCTTAAATCAGAACTCTTCAAGTCCCTTCATTTAAATAATGTCATATTTTGGGATCCAGGAAGTAATGCTTTCTCTGTCCCATCATGACAGCATTCCAGACGGCCTTGAAGTCTCTTCTCCCAGGGTTGGACTAGAGAGACCAGAACTTCCTGTGAGTTTTGTTGTTGGCCAGATCCACAATCATCTTCTTCTTCTGTTTTTTTTTTCCTTTTTTTGTACTGTTAGTTTTGTTTTGAACTCTTGTTGTATTTTGTTTTTGAAACATATAGTCATTTGGAATTGGGCAGTGTCTAACGCGAATGAATAAAATAAAATTATATTAATTGGCCAGATTTAGTCAATTTAAAAAGCTGTGGCTAAATTGGGAAGTACTATTTCATCACACAAGCAATATCCTCATGCATGTTACTATTTTACTCTCTTACCAGTCATGAGATTTGAGTCAATCAGATAAAAGCAAGTCAATCTTCAAGACAAAAAGTATACTAACGCATAAGCAAACACGCAGCCAGGATGAAGGGTGTGGAATTTCTATGGAAAGATAAGTTACCCTTTCAAGTAAGTCATTATTTGCATTTTCAAGGCCACATTTTATAGCGTATGATAGAATCTGAAGTCTGAATCCTTTTAATTAAATGGAGATATTTTCAGTAAGAATGCCCTTGTTTTCACAGCAAAGTTGTTTCCAAAGGAAAATAATGGAACTTCTCTTCTTGTTCCCTCCTGACTCAAAAGTCATGCCTGAAACTTGTCCTTTGCAAGAGCAATCAAAGATAACCTGTGTGCAATTGATTATAGACATTGTATACTTTAATTACTTGTTTCTACAAAGTTGCCCTATTCCAAACTGAAAGTAGATATCTCTGAATTCTTTCTAAGCTTCTGTGCTTTCTTTGCTTACATGGATAAATAAAAGAGCCATTAGTAAAGTGCCACATCCATAGAACAATTCTACCATTGACAGAGCCAGATTTTCCCTCTGTGGCCATCAAGTATATCAGCAGAAAAATAAACTAAAGGGATTGGGATGCTTTGCTTCTGACATTGCTGTTCTTTTTTATTTTTATTTTATTTTATTGATGTATGGAAGGTAACAAGGGAAAGAGGCAATTCTGTCCTAAAAGCTGGTTACATACAAAAGTTATTGTATTTGCTTACTAGACTTAGAGGTAGCCGATTGCTTTCATTAGCTGCTTTCTATTTCAAATGCATTTTTGAAGATTCATTTCCTCCATACAAACATCCTTTTTAGTGTACAGAGAACAAAATCAAAATTCTTCAGAAAGTTGGCAAGATATGTTTCCTTAGAAAACTCTTCTGTTCTGAAAAAATGTCAAAGGCTGCTTAACATTCAACAACTGTTGTGTTTGCAAATGAAGTTTTGAAACTTTTGATATCTAACTTTTATTTTGGATTTGGCCACAAATCAAATTAGATGATCTCTGAATTAAACACAAAATTATAAGCTGAGATGAATCTTGGGGTCAGTGTTTACATTAAATGTTTTCCTAAAAATGTCATAATTGTCCTGCATGAGGCTTTGTAATAATTGTAATGCACATGGCTAAGAATCATTATAGAAACATTCCCCCCTTGGATCAAATCTAATTGCTGGGACACTGCAAGAACATATATTCTTGATTACAGAATGTTTTTTTCTTAAGCAGGAACACAATTCCACATTCCATTTTCTTAAAGCACATGGACAACAACAACTTCACAATATGGATTACAGTTGCTGAATAGTTTTGCAGTTGTGTCAGAAGAGTAATTTTTCTGCTATATTCGAGTATCATTATACAGCCTAATGAGGCAGAGCATTGTCCTGTTAAACAAAAGTACATACTTCTAAAAAGAGACTTGATCAGAAGTCTCCACAGCAATTCTTTTTAACCTCAGCAACTTGAAGATGCATAGAACTTCAGATCCCAGACTTCCCCATGCTAGCTTGGGAATTCTAGGAACAGATTTTCGACCTATCATAAAGTTGATGATGTTGAGAAAAACAGCTTTCAAGAATTCTTTTTTTAATCACTAGGCAGAACAGGTTTATTTATTCTGCAGGTTCATCCCTAAACAGATGTTACAAGATCCCTTTCTCTTTATATTTGAAGAACAGGAAATGCATATATGCATTCATATATGCATGGAGAGACTCAAAGAAGAAACAAAAAACATTGGATGGGTAATGAAGGAACATAACAATTCATTTCATTGGGGATGTTTGTAAAGTCTTCTGTAACATCACAAAAGAAAGCGAGAATTGTTTCAGAATCTGCCTTTTTATCCTTCACCATTTTTGAAGCCTCTTTTTTTAAATCCTAAAGACCCATTATTTTCATAAAAATGTGTGAGTTATTCTGACTGGAATTTAATTTTGTTAGTTCTCTTTTGCCCTCATTATTCTTAAAAGACACAGCTTTTACTAAGTGATTCAGTAATTTTTTTTCTCACATCAGTATCTTTCTTCCAAAGAAATTAGACTGATAAAGAATTTAATCTTGGTTGAATTCAACAAGCATGATTTATACCACAACAGCGATTTAAATTTGGAGCAGTACTGCATTTGGAAGGCAGATGTATGACAGCCAATAAATGTTAAATCATGCATTATTTGTAAATATTATAATATTTACAAAATATTACAATAATAGTTGTAACAAATGTATTGTTTATCTTTTTCCTTTGGGAGCTCAAAGCAGCATAGATAGAATTTCCTCCTTCTCTAATTCCCTGCAAGGTAGATTGGGTGGACAGAGATTAGTAGTAATGTGAAATACTATGGAAGTCATTGTTTCTTATTTAAATAAAGAAGTGGATATTATTACATTCTTAACTTCATTGTAGTGGTTTCTACAAAGGTGGTAGGGTGATGTCAGGCTGAGAAACGAGTGTTACAGTATTGTACCACAAAAACTGCTTTTGGGGATGTGCATTTGATATCCCAATACCTCCCGAAAAGGGGTGGGACTTGTGTTGCAATGCCACAATAGCCTGATTCCCACGTGGCCTCCATTATGAATGCTGTCATTTTATTAATGATAATCTGGATAAATTATATAGCATGATTAGGTATTTTTATGGGGTGGGATCTATATCTGAATGCAATCTTCTCAGCGAGTGTTTCTTTTTCCTTTCAATAAAGCAAATTGCATTTTATATATTCTTAAGCTATTTTTTGTAATGCTGACTGAGAATGATGGGAATTGTAATCAAGTGTAACTGAAAGGCAGCAGCAGGTTGCAGAAGATTGCACCAATTAGAAACTCAGCTCAGCTAAGAACCAATTGGAAATCAGATCACCTGGTTACAAAGATGGGACCCTAGTAAGTCCCTGCTCCGTTGTATGTGGTCTGTGTAACAAAGCTCCTGCCTCTGAAGAGGTCAGCCACTTTTGCTAGCAAAACGCCTGGACATCTGTTGAGTAGACCATGATCGCAAAACCATGAAGCTCAATTCTGCTCAATATTCTGAAATCAATTTTGAGGAAAAAAAACTTTGTGGAGGAAATGCTGATGTGGTACTAGTTGAAGATATGTTGTCAGTCTGCCTCACTCCTCATATGTTATAGAAAGGAATGATTTCCCCCATTCATTTTTACAGTTTTTCTCATACCACACAAATCTGTTAAGAGAAAGAGAATAACTCCATAATATGTTTTGACTTCAAGCACTTCAAACCACCTTCTGGAATTACCCATAGTCAAAATGGAAGTTTCAGGCTGCTTCATCTCTGTCTAACATTATTAGGTTAAATGGGATACATATCCTCTTTTGTTTTAAATTGTGCAGGATTTATTAATACTCTTCAATTCGCACCTGCAGTACTTTGGAAAGATTTGGTATAAGGTTTCATAGGGTGGCTTAAAAGAGAAGATTAAGGCTCTGATCCCAAAGGAGAGATTGTCTTTCCTTGTTAAAAAAACAAAGTTTAGAAGCAGAACAAGATTTCAGAGTAGGAACTGAAATACAAAAAAAAAGTAGCAGCTTTCTGAATCTATAATAGAAAGATTTTTAAAATGTTAGATGTTTATTCTAGTCATGCTACTTGCTGCGTGTATTGTTCCTCTTCCATAGAGTGAACTAGTTTGTGCAGTTATCCCACTGACTGCACATTAAACTGAAGTTCCACAAGAGTAATTTGTTATCCTGGAATAATGAAGAGTTCTGCATTTAAAATATGAGGATCACTTTTGGACACTCTTTAAAAAAAACATTTTATTTTTATTTTTAAACAAACAAGTACAGACACACATAAAACATAAAAGCATCTTCCAGTTCCATACAATGTGTTGATTGGTTACAAAACTTTTTGTACATTCTCACCATAGTCATCACTTACACTTTATATAAAATCTTGTGTTAGCAATCTGATATATATGTAAACAATTATCATTATTCTACATTTATTTGACTATTATTGTCATTACTACATTTTATGTGACATATTCTACATTTTAGGTAAATTTATATTATGACATTTCATTACATCATCCTAAATCCATCCAGTAATAGTGCATCTTTATAAAATTCTTTGTCTAACCATTGATAAGATAAATTCCATATTTTATAAAATTGTTTATCTTTGGTTACCAAACTTTTATGCATCCTCTCCATAGTCCTCACTTACAAATTATATAAAATCTCATATTATCAATATATATATGTATACAGTATTATCATTATTAATCATTTATTTGACTATTACTATTATTACTTCATTTTATACAAAATATTCTAACTTTAAATAATTTCACATTAATTTTTATTATAATATTTCATTACATCATCCTGTATCCATCCAATAGTAGTGCAATCTTTTATTTCTTGCCATTTGTGGTATTTGTATTCTAATTGCTTTTTTAATAAATCTTGTATGGACATCTCTTGGCAACTTATATTTCCCTGCGTATTTTGTGAAGGCTCGAAAATCCTCATCCATCCCTTCCATCATCTTCTTTTTAGTTATCACTAATGCTTCTGCCAGAATTTCTATCATTACTTCTGCCAAATTTTCTCCCTTTTCTTCTTCTATCTTCTGGAATCTGAGGTAAAATTAAGTCTATCGATCTCCCATTCCAATATTTCACTCTTATCCTTTTTCAACAGCATTCATTCTGCTGTCAATATCTCCGATTTTCTTATCTCTTTGTTCATCTTTTTCTTCAGTTTTTTGAGATCTGTCCTCACATTTCATCATCATTTCATCTATTTTATATGTTATTTGTCCAATAATCTCCCATCTCTTTTCAATGCTCTCTGTTCTTGCTTGTATTTTTTGAATTTTTAGCATAATCATCTTCAATGTCACTTTCTTTTCTTTTCCCTGTTACAACATTGTTTATGTTGATCTTTTCCTTCCAGTAGTGCACACTGCCACTATAAAATCCAAGGCTCTTTTCCAAACCAAGTTAACTGTTTTCTTTCCCAATTCAGTGCAATTTTTTCCACTCCAAGCTTTTCACTCTGATAGTACCCAGAGAAGCACCTGTATAAACACCCACTATCTTCCCACTATCATTTTCAGTAAACAAACTCAAAGTCCTTGAAGTATAACAACATCTCTTACTTTGCACAAAATTATCAAATGCTCAAACGTAGAGAAGAAAAACAATATTTCCAAGCCTCCAAACCTCTAAGTGGCAGTGTTATTTCCCTCTATTTTCACTTCCCTCTTTATATTCTTTATTTTCAGGAAACAAAAAAAATTAACAAGAAAATGTTATAGGGAATTGCAAAGAGAAAAATAATTAAAATCTTTAAAAAAGAGAGAAAAATAAAATCAGTCCAATTTAAAAAATAAGCATTTGTAGAAATTCCAGCAGTAAAAAGATTAAAGAAAAATAACACACAAAGTTTGATTCAGGCTTAATCTCGCCGCTTGACCTCTTCAATTTTAACTTTACTTTTAATCTTTGGGGTGTTCTCTCATCTAATAGTAAAAAATTATCTCACCAATTCGGCACACTTTCTCTCCTGCTTATCTTCCATTTCTTATCTTTCAGCAGCTTCAATGGCTACTTCTTTGTCGCCGGAAAAAAGGGCTTCTCCTGGATCTACCAGGGACTTTGCAATGTCCCTGGGATCAGCAAGATGTGTCCTTGTCTATCACCGTCTCTGCAGGATGGTTTAGGTCCAAACGGACCGTCCAGCGACAGAGATATCTACAGTGATCCTGAAGCTCCAAGACTGCACATTGTATCATTGCGACGTCAGCTCCACTTCTCCAGGATCACTTTTGGACACTCTTAATGCAAAAGAGATTTTCCTTTAAGTAACTTTTACAAAGTAGCAGTGCTTGCTGTGATAAGATGTAGCTATGCTGCGAATGTAAGAGAAAGAAATAAGTAAACATGTGCTATGATATTAGGGTGGAAACCCCATGGTTTTGGTCCTTGTGTCTGACACTGGGACACAAGGGCTGGGGTTTGTACCATCACATCATCTTATTTATTTAATCATTTTTTCACCATTATGTGAAGGGCATGTACTGTAAGAGTGTTCTGGCTTCAGACCTTTTGAAAATAAACTCCTATCTAAATGGAGTGTGAATCTGCTGTACAATACTATCCCCTGTGTGAGTTTCAGGATGTTTGTAAGGCACCATATACCAGTTCCTTTCCCACCAAACAATTTTAGTTCACTAGAGCTTATAGTTGACTGATGGAGCTGGGAAGTAAAGGACATGGCAACAGTCAGTCTCCAATGAAGATGCAAAGCTTGAAAGAAAGATGCCAGAAATGCCACCATTCGTCCTGGCATAGTAGCACAATCAGAAAAAAAGCTTGTTTCTGACAATTTTTAGCTGTTTGTTTTGTTTTGCTTTTTGTCTTTGTGTCATGCCATTACAACAATGGGGCTAAATATTGGGATGTTCCCAATTAATAAATGCAATTTCCCCTATGTGCATCCCAGTCAATTTCTGAAAAAAAGAAAATTTATGGTATGCAATTCCATTGAACCTTGCACTGTGAAGCAGATATTGCACAAAGTGTACTTCTTTTCCTAAAAAAATAGTGGTGTTGAATTTTCTTCTGAGGTTTTTTAAAATCATCTTAATTTAGTTTGATGGCAAGGTGCTTTTGAGGCTTTGAGGATGGCATGTATTGCTACATTCCCCTGTTTAAAAACAGTGGCTTTTTTTTTTAAAGGCAACATCTTTTGGACTATTACCGCTAAATAATATTTCATAGTTATTTTTCAATATAAAACCCTTAAAGGCAGGTAGTCCATGACTTATGACCACAAATGAATCCACAATTTATGTTGTTAAGTGATACATTTGTTAAATGGGTTTTGTCCCATTTATGACTTTTCTTGCCACATTTGTTAAGTGAATCACTGCTGTTGTTAAGTTAGTAACATGGATGTTAAATGAATCTGGCTTCCCCATTGACTTTGCTTGTCAGAAGGTCACAAAAAGAGACCCCCTTAAACCCATAACACTACAATGGTCATAAATGTGAGTCAGTTGTCAAGCATCCAAATAGCAATAGCAATAGCAGTTAGACTTATATACTGCTTCATAGGGCTTTCAGCCCTCTCTAAGCGGTTTACAGAGTCAGCATATTGCCCCCACAGTCTGGGTCCTCATTTCACCCACCTCGGAAGGATGGAAGGCTGAGTCAACCTTGAGCCGGTGAGATTTGAACCGCCGAACTGCAAATAGCAGTCAGCTGAAGTGGCCTGCAGTACTGCACTCTAACCACTGCGCCACCTCGGCATAAATCATATGACCATGTGAATAATGCAACAGTCATAAGTGTGAAAAATGGCCATGTCACTTTTTTCAATTTGTTTAACTTTGAACAGTCACAAAACAAACTGTTGTAAGTCAGAGACTACCTGTATAAGATGTCAAAGACAGCATCTCACTTGCCAGCCTGGTCAACATGCTTTACATTTCAAAATATTTGCCAGAACAAGCAAGCTAGTTTCAACACAATGTTTTAGCTATACGTTTGGATCTACAGTATGTGATAGCCACCACAGGTTCATCTGTGAATTATATTTGCTTCTACAAAGCCTAAGAAAGACAAATTGTTCTTCCAAAGACTAATACCGCAAATATAAATACAAAGGCATACGTTTTCATGTTTCTGCTGGGACTGGAGCCTGTAATGACTTGTTCAGAATTGGTTAGAAATGTTAGAATTCTTATATAAACTTCAACACCTGAACTATGTTCCAATTGTGTCATTAATAAACTTTCTGTTTAACTTATGAAGGAAGAATTTATTGCAAACATTTTAACCACAATCATTTTTAATAGCAAAGGCAGTGAAAAGCCCCCAATATTTAGTTATAATATGTCTGGAATAGTTGAGAAAGGAATTAAATTAGAAGATATTGTAAAATGCATACCTGAGATATGAACAGAAATGTTTGAGGCTGGAAAAATATTGAAAGCACAAAACAGCATGAATAACAAAAGCAAGGGCAATGAAGAGGAACACACAAATTGTGATGTTAAACTTACACCAAACATGTTCCTCAGCATGAAAGCAATTAAGTCAAAAAGGTCTGCAGAGATGATGCAAAATGTCCTTGTCAATAGACACTCATCTACTGTTTAATATTGGCAAGATTCCAACACAGGACAGGGAAAGTTAACAAAGGATTGTTTCAGAAAGGCAAAAAAGAAGAAGAAGAAGAAGAAGAAGAAGAAGAAGAAGAAGAAGAAGAAGAAGAAGAAGAAGAAGAAGAAGAAGAAGAAGAAGAAGAAGAAGAAGAAGAAGAAGAAGCAAATAGTGGTGTGCATGAATTGGGTTTAATTTTATGGAAGTGACTTAAATATTTGCACAGATTATTCCAAGCAAGCTCTGAAATAAAATCCAGAATATTTTGGTTATTCCTGGTTTAACATGAGAATAATGGAAAGTGGGGGTAATTGATATCAAGGGTGTGGGTGATACAGGACGCGTTCATCAGAATACCTGCCTTTCATTTCCTCCCATTGTCCACAATCACCACTGGCCTATTCAATCCATTCAATCCATTCAACTGTCTCTCAAACTGTCTCATTCTCTTCCTGGCAAAATCATGCCTAACTGGATTATCCACATCTCTCTCATTTCCCCATTGTCAGCTTCCCCTAGTATTTCCACTGTTTTCAGAAATAAGCAAAGCATACCCAACAAGCCCACCTACCTCTCTTCTCCAGTCTTTTCCTTTCACTTTCCCCTGCTTAGTTGCCCCCAACTTTGCACTTTCCCAAATGTTCTAGAATATCTTTGCTTGGAACATGCATGTTCTGGGTCAGTGTCCACACTAACTCATGAGGACAAAGCATGACAGCGTTTTAGAGATGCAGCTAATAGAACAGACCAAGCCTTCTTTCCTAGTATTAAAGCATACAGAAAGGACAAAGAAATGATAAATACTTGGGATCTGATGAACAACAACATGATCACCTTGAGATTGCTGATTGGTACAGCTTCTCGCTTCTTTATTTCCCCAAAGCTATCTTGGGTGCAAGTGTTGTGTGAGTACGGATAGGAAACATCAATAATGCTTTAAATATTAAATGCATTTTGCAACAATAAATGTGAACAACAGGGAACATATATCAAACTATCTTCCATGTACTGTAACATCAATATTGCACAAGGTGGATATTACAAGGATGGAAGGATGCACATTCTCCATAAATTATACAATGGTCTGAACAACTTTCCTTTTTTTCTGTTTTAGAATAAAGCTTCTGTTACCTGTAACCTTTATTAGAAAATAGTTTCAAACTTTGATCTACTTATATTATTTATTTGGCTTTGCTTATAACATTTATAAATTAAAGCTTTTCATTTTACCCTTAACATTGCCAAATAGGTGTATAACATTTTTCACGTCTAGTTATTTATAGCCTGCCTTTATTATTTCTACAAATAACTCAAGGCGGTGGACATATTTAACATATCTTCCTCCTCTCATTTTCCCCACAACAATCCTATGAGGTGGGTTGGGCTGAGAGACTGACTGGCCCAAGGTCACCCAGCTGGTTTTCATGGCTGATATTGGTGGGACTAGAACTTACAGTCTTACAGTCTCCTGATTTCTAGCCTGGCACTTTAACTTTATCAGGAAACAAGCAAGAGAAAATAGAAACACTGAAGCTTTTATTGGAATTAGGAAAAAAATTGAATTCAAAGAATATATGTAAACAACAAGTAAGCTCATCACAATGGAGATTGAACTTCATAGAAAAATATTTGTGAAGGAATGTGGGCAAGATTTTGAGCATATCCAAATAGAATCAAAATCTGAATACAGTTTAAGCCAGGGGTGTCAAACTCGTGGTGTCATGGCAGCATCACATAACATATCGGGACTTTTTTCCTCTTCACTAAACTGGGTGTGGCCATGGCCAACACATGATGCATCTAACCAGAGGGCTGGGAATATGACGGCCCTTTAAGTAATTAAGTACAGTAAGTGATTCTTTCCTTAGTTCTGGAAATTTCTCACTTGAATATAACATGGAAGAGGCTATTTTTATTTTTCCCTGGAAGACTCTAAGACAAAAGGCCCTAGCAAGATTTTCTCCAATAAGTTAACATCCAAGAGTGTAACTGAGTTGGATTTACCTGTTCAGGGTTTCCTTACTTAGAAGGAGATGATATTAGGTTACAGTTAACATGTTGTCCTGTTCTAATAGCGATCTCTGAAATTTGCCTTTGTACAGGTTAGCCTGAAGCCAACGGAATAACTGTTTCAAATGGATAGGAACACTCAAGGCAATAACAAAAGAAAAACAAACTTTGGAAGTAAAGCAAAAAAGTTCCCTGAAGTTATTTGGACAGTAGGTTATGATTGATGAAGAAATATTTCACTTCAGCCCTCCAAAAATGCTTGGCTCCCCATTCTGACAAAGGGGCAACTGAGTGGTATGAATAAGTTCAAACTAGATTCAGTTCATTGATAAGGCTGCCTCTGAAATTGCTTAGAGAATCGACTTCACAGAGTTGCAGTGTAACAAAGTGCAAAATTGAAGTTTTTGTCAATGAAATGCACTGCACCTGAAAAAAACCTACTTTGACTGGAAGTAAAGATGGGGATGTAGAATAAGCACTGAACACAGCACTGAGGCTTGTCCAGGTTGAATATTTCCCACAGGTAAATAATATAGAATAGAATTCTTTATTGATCAAGTGTGATTGGACACACAAGGAATGTGTCTTTGGTGTATATGCTTTCAGTGTACATAAGGAGAATAAAATACATTCATCAAGAATAAAAAGATACAACACTTAATGATAGTCAAAGTTACTAATAAGCTATCAAATCGTATTAGGAAACAAAATAAAAACAATATAAATTGAAAGATACAAGCACATGGTTATAGTAATAAGTTGGAAGATAGATACTAATAAGGAAGAGAAGAAGAATAGTAATACAGTCTTAGTGAATTATTTAACATGTTGTGGGAATTAGTTGTAAAATAGAGTGATGGCATTCGGGAAAAAACTATCCTTGTGTCTAGTTCTGGTGTGCAGTGCTCTATAACAGTGATGGCAAACCTTTTACGCCTCAGGTGCCAAAAGCAAGCACATGCGTGCTATCACACATGCTAGTGTGCCCACCCCATAATTTAATACTCCCATACCATGCCTCCTGCACATGTGCTTGTGGCCCTCTGGAGGCCAGAAATGGCCCATTTTCAGATTTCTGGCGGGCCCGGCAGGTCCATTTTTTGGCCTTTCCAGGCTCCAGAGGGTTTCTAGGAGCCTGGGAAGGGGAAAAAATGGCCCAACATGCAAACCAGAATTTTGGGAATAGACTTCTGGGTTGCCCATTGGACCATTTTTCTCCCTCCAGAGGCTTAGGGAGGTTTTCCTGAAGCCTCTGGAAGGAGAAAAACAGTCCAAAGCGCAAACCCAAAGTCTGTTCCTTAACTACTGGTTGGTGCATTTGGTGGTTTTTCACCCTCCCGAGGTTACAGAAGACTTCCTTCAGGAGTATTTTGAGTATTTTTTTGAGTATTTTATTAATACTTATAGGCCGCCCTTTTCCCTGAGGGGACTCAGGGCAGCTTACATAAAATGAGGGGAAGGGATATACAAACAATAGCACATACAATACATAAAGTAAAATAATAAGCAACATTCATTCATCATTCGGATGGGGGCAATTATCTTTGTCCCCAGGCCTGACGGGCTAGCCAGGTCTTGAGGGCTGCGCGGAAGGCCTGGACGGTGGTGAGGGTACGAATCTCCACGGGGAGATCGTTCCAAAGGGTTGGAGCTACTACTGAGAAGGCTCTCCTCCTTGTAGTTGCCAGTCGGCACTGACTGGCAGATGGAACTCGGAGGAGGCCTAATCTATGTGATCTAATTGGTCGCAGGGAGGTAATTGGCAGGAGGCGGTCTCTCAAGTACGCAGACCCACTACCATGAAGGGCTTTATGAGTGACAAGTAGCACCTTGAAGCGCACCCAGAGATCAACAGGTAGCCAGCGCAGCTCGCGGAGGATAGGTGTTATGTGGGAGGGTGAAAAACAGCCCAATGCACAACCCAGAAGTCCATTCCCGAACTTACAGTTTGCACGTTGGGAATTTTTTCACTCTCCGGAGACTTCAGGGAAGCCTTTGGAGGGCAAAAAATGGCTGAAAATCAAGGCTGAAAATCAGCTGGCCAGCGCATGCATGCGTGCTGAAGTTGACAGGGCAATGCCTCGTGTGTCCTCAGAAATGGCTTTGCATGCCACCTGTGGCCTGCATGCCACAGGTTCGCCATCACAGCCCTATAACGTTGTTTTGAGGGTAGAAATTGAAACAATTTATGTCCAGCATGTAAGGGGTCTGTAGATATTTTCACAGCCCCTTTTTTTGACTCATGCAGTATTTAGATCTCCAATGAAATAATATGCTATTGTTGATGACTGGAATAATAAATTGGTGGCTGAATACTTTTTAGAAAATAAAGATACCACTGAGTGAGGCAAAGTCATGTCACACATATTTATATTGTCAAAATTGTCCATTCCAATTATCCAATTCTTAAATTGGAAGATATTCAAGTCTATTCATTAAGCCTTTTGTGTGAGGGTGTTTCTTAGAATGGAAAGAGATTACATTACTATCTTTAGACAATTGCAGCTTTAAATTGTAGCAGGAAGGTGATGTGGAGATCATAAAAATTTCATGTGGCTTTGAACTTTCTTATCTGATCTAAAGATCCCTACCCTGCATTCCCTGAATCTCCTTGAAACTCAGGCTCTTAATAGAGTTTCAGTATCAACGGATTTAAACATATTGCTTTGTCCTTCGAAGAGGAAAGAACCGTGCTGCACCTCATTGTAGCATTTACCACTTCTAAGGTTCAAATATGTAGCTCAGTTTTGGCAAATTTATCTTGTCAGAAAGCTAAATAATCAATTTTTTAAATTTTAAGTAAGTACCTTTAAATTCAGAGGGGTTCATGATCAGCTAAAATATACAATGAAGTCCTCAATTTACAATAGTTCATTTAGTGGCTTGTTCAACTTACAATGGCATAAAAAAGTGACTTACAAAGTGACTTACAATTATTTTTCACATTTATAATCTTTGCACCACCCCCATAGTCATGTGATCAAAATTTGATCTCTTGGCAACTGACTCATATTTATAATAGTTGCAGTACCCTGGGGTCATGTGATCATCCTTTGCGACCTTATGACAAACAAAGTCAATGGGAAAGTCAGATTCACTTAACAACCATGTTATTGACTTAACAACTGCAATGGCCTTCTTAACAACTGTGGCAAGAAAATGGGGCAAAATCCAGTTAATCTATGGTGCATTTAGAAACAGAAATCTTGGGCTCTGTTGTGATCATAAGTCGAGGATTATCTGTAATCATTCCACACAATGATTACCATATTTTTCAGAGTATAAGATGCAGCGGAGTATAAGACACACCAATGCACACCATTGCATAGCCTTTAGGGGTCTTGCAGAGTGCTTCTGGGGGGATGGCCCCCCAAAAAGGAGCAAAAAATGGCCCATTTTTCACAAAAACGGGCCTGTTTTTTGTCAAAAAAAATGGCATGCATAGCCTTTAGGAGGCTTATAGAGTACTCCTGAGGGCTAGGGGAGCAAAATTAAGCAAAAAACCCAGCCATTTTTCACTCATTTCTACCTTCCCCAACCCCCAGGAGCTCTCTGAAAGTTTTCTACAGGCTCTGCATGGCCATTTTGGGTAAAGGGGCGGGGTTTCAGGAAAAAATGCTGTATTCAGTGTATAAGACGCAACCAGATTTTCATCCTCTTTTTTGAGGGAAAAAAGTGCATCTTATACTCTGAAAAATACGGTATATTCCAATTTTAAAGGAGATCCAAATTTCTGAATACCCGTGATTAAATATTGTTGGAGATATGACTTAATTTATTGCCAGCTCAGTTATGATATACTTGAATTATGTTGTTTGGGAGATGGGTATAGCAAAGAACATGAGAATATAATGATGATCTGCAATTACTAAGAGCTAATTGTTTTTGTTCTGATGATTTGATTTAATTAATGATGCAGCACCTGTCAAGAATGTGAATCACCAAAGTTTATTTCAGTACACCACGATTCCAATCAAAACACCTGTTTAAAAACAAATTATAATTTCCCTTTTAGAAGTAACTCTCTTAATTTCAAACTTGTCTACCATAATCACTGTGGTACATTGATTTGTTTATTTTACAATATATATATACTGGTCAATTATAAAAATGATAAACAATTTACAAAATGTACTAATAAAAGGGTAATAAAACTACGTCCAATCACAGTATACTTGCTGGAAAATCTTGACTTCAATTACCGCTCATAGTGACAGTCTGCTTTCTGAAACGTATGTTGATACAGCTAAAGAATTCTTCTATATCAAACATAAGCCTTGATACTAAGAAAACAGCTTTGACTAGAAATATCCTGGGCTTGCTAGACAGGCAGATCTCCCCAGGGAAGGCTTCAGTGACATATGCTTTAGTGACCTTATAAATGGCCTAAATGGACACTGCAATGTGCTGGTGTGAGCTGCCTTTGCAAATTAGAGAAGATACTTTTCAAAGTGGGATGAGGCAGAATGTTGACTGCTATCCTCATTTATCTGAATCAGGCAGATGGAATGGAGTTCTTCCAACCAGAACCAGAACAGACTGCTTTTTTACACTCTTCTTTTTTCCATTCATCCATCCCTCTGGTGTGTTTCCGGTTGTTGTAGCAACTCCCAAAAGCCTTTGGGGAAAAAGGAAAAGAACAGATGAATAGAGTTTTGTTCTTGCCAAGTCTAGAGCCAATGGCATTTTCATCTCTGAAGCTTCACCCTTCCATTGCCTGTTTTGCCCTCCTAAATGCTGTTTCCCTACAAATGGTAAGAAGAGTAGCCAAAACTTTCCTCCGGATTAGCCCAGTCATAGAGAGCCATGGATTTGTTCACTTTGTTTTCATGAATCAAACACATTTGATAATAAAGGGTTGCCATCAATGGGGATACATTTTCGTTCTTGTCAGAGTTACCATGCTCTACTTTTTTCCCCTTCCATTCTATTATGTCTCATTCTTGGAGACCGCCTCAACTATTCCCTGCCATTTTCTTGGCAAGGTATTTCAGAAGTGGTTTGAGAAAAATGACTAGAGTAGTCCAAGGTCACCCAGATGGCTTCATGTCCATGGCAGGAATAGAACTCACAGTCTCAGGTTTCTAGACTGAGACCTTAATCACTACACCAAACTATTTCTTGCTCTACTTTCAGCCCTCTTTGAAGTTATGCTATCCTCTACTTTCCTTATTATAGAGTCTTATTATATATATAGATCCATATTAGATCAGATCAGTGGCCCACCTAGTCCATGCTTCAATATTCACATAATATTTAATCTGTGCACTAAGGAACTCACAAAAATGGACAGAAGAGGCACAAACCTTTTCTACTGTTCTCCCCAGCAGCAGAATTTGAACATATCCTTCAAAAAACAGTAAATAACTATCAATAACCCAATATTACATTAATTTGTCTAGGTCTCCTTTTGTGGCATTCAGTCATTCAGTTGCTTCCAATTCGTTGTGATCCAATAAACATGATTCCGGGACTGGGTATAAGAACTAAGTAGCCAATTTTTTGAGTTCTGATTAGGTCCTATTTGTGATATTTAGTCAACTCCTCATCTGCTAATCTCTTTTTCTATTGCTTTCCATTTAACCCAAACATTCAAAATCCATGGCTTCTTAAATTGGAGGCTATAACCACCGCAGTTACAGCTTAACAATGTGTTGTGTAAAAAAATATTTCCTTTTATCAATCCTGAATCTCCATACTTTTAGTGTTCCAGGACATATTTGCCATGGCTGACAACTGTTATTTTATAATGTTTTAGTTGATCCAAGCAAGATAAATAATTAATAAAGAAATTAAAAGTGCTAATGGTAGCATATGCCACATCTGATTTATTCTGCAATTGTAAAAAAAAACACTTAGGAAATTGTTAGGAATAAGCACATTATTTCTGCATTTAAATTGTTGAAAGAAAAGCTAATCCTTTTACCACTTTTGAGGCGACCCAGATAAACTGAAAAGGATATTAAAGGGAGAAAATATATAGTTTTAAGGTCCTGTAAAAACCTCTTTTGAGTTTCTTACATAATTGGAACAATTCTGCACCTCAAGGGTTCAGTAATTTTTCTAGAATTCTTTCTTTCTTTCTTTAACACACTCCTGATTGCAAAGCCCAAGCTACAAATTTTCTCAGCTCAGGACTGTGGCTAATATTCCCCAGGTAGCTATGTATAGCAGTGTGTTTCACAGCTCACTAGATCTATATAGATTATATGGTTAAAGTTGCCTTTCCCTGGGGACATTTGTGTGAAGTGGGTGGGAAATTGAACAATTGTAAAATAAGAAAGAAAAATAGACCCATTATCTCAATTGGTCAGAACAATGGACAACTGGATTTCCTGTGATATTAGAAATGAAGACAGTGGTGGCAGGGGAGATGAGAAGGGGGACAACACTCAGCTACCAAAATGTGTTGAGATAAATCCATGCCTGGGATAGCCATTCAGTGTGACTGCACAATATGCCTCTTGTGTACTATAAGTCAAGCTTGCATAAACCCAGAGCAGTTTGTTGCAGCCTAGAATATGAATCCTGAACGCATCCCTCCAAAGCCTCAGTGCCTCTGAATGCAGATCAAATTCAAAGGAGTGCACCAGATTTCTTTCCTTTGAGCTCAACTTAAATGCATCTGTTCTGGGGCTGTGGAATGTGTGGCTTGAGTGGTTAGGGAAGAATAGCCGGGTTGTCCCAGCTGCAATACAGTAGTTGGCTCTTTGTGTGGTCTCTCCAAGGAGAGCTTTGTGTGGGACTCCCCAGCTGTGCCATGAAGAGTGGGTGAAGGTGAAAAACAGGGAATGCCATGAGTGCTGTGCTCTTTCAGCCTAAATAGCTCAGGGTGGGAAGGTAATGGCTGAGAGCAAGAAGGCCAAAGGCCAGGTCGTTCCCACTAGGCAGAGAAAAGGGGGTGAAAAGACTGAACAATCACTCTCTCTCAGGTTCCCTGGAAATGTGAGGCTCTGAGGGACTAATGCATTATTCATTCTAGCACTCCAAGCTAGTCTGATAACCATCCTCATAGTAATAAGTTACACAATTTTAAATAGGATATGCATGGCAACTCTTTAACTGCTTTTGCAACATGCCTTTAAGATAAAAGTGTTTGCGTGAATGTGTGTGCACGTGCACTTTAGCAGTCCAAAAAAAGTACAGCATTCATCTAATGCCAGCTAATTTTAATTTGTACCAATACAATACCCGCATTCATTGTGTTCTTCTATAATCCTGTAAGACACTTGAAAAAAAAAAGTATGATTCTTTGTGTGGGCCACTACAGTATCGCAGGCCTGTATTATATGTCCATATTTCATTCAACTCCAAAGCTATGCAGGGCAGCCTTCTCCAAGCAAGTGTCCTTCAGTGGTGTGGGACTTCATAAATCCTGGAAAATTAAATTATGGAACCTAAAGTCCAACACACATAGAAGGAATCAAATTGGGGAAGGCTGATTTAATGGCTATCAAAATATGTTCTGGTAACAGCCTCTCTCTAGTTTGAACTTTGAAGAGAATCATCAGCTATCATTCCATTTACAACCCAGAAAGTTTCTCTGAATAGTTTCTCATCACACAACAATTCTGGAAACAAAAGATTTGGAGAGTATCAGATTAAGTGACTGTTGCAATTCCAATAAGAAATAATAGATGCAGTTCTCAAATATCCAAATGGCAGCCAATAGGTACAAAATGCTCAATAGAAATTAATTTGTAGAAACAGATTGTGTAGCCATGCTTTTTTGTCTTATCACTTATCAAACCATACCTTGTTCCTTTAACGTAAGCTAGTAACATGACCTATTCCAAATAATCATATTCTGGAATGCCCTTTTCCTTTTTGCTTTTAAAGCTTACTTTAGCCTTTAAAAGCATTTTATGGATTTCTTTTTGGCTGCTGACCTGGTGTATTTTTTTAAAAAAAATCCTTTTAGCCTTTAATGTCATGCATTTCTGCCTTCTTTACAAACACACATATGGCTGCATTGTTCCTCAATAAAATATTGAAATGTCCAAAGGTGTTCCAATTTACTTGGAGCATATTTAAATATTAATAGTAGAGGTAATAGTAACTGTTGTTGCTATTACTCAAAGGAACTTACATCAGTCATAATTAACTCAAATCTCATTGATTTCAGAAAGGTTTAATAAAAAAAAATTAGGTAACCAATGACCATTAGGTCATAGTTTCAAAGATATTCCCTTATATAAACAAACAACAACAACAACCAGAATTAATAAGGGCAGCCAAAATATCAGTAGCAGTGGAAGTGACTTCTGACTTTCTATTGAGTTCCCTATTGAGTTTCCTTGTGGTGTGAACATAGTTTACTGGAACAATGTTCCAGTAAACATTGAACGAGGAACACCTTCCTCCCTCTCTTCCTTCCTTCCTTCCTTCCTTCCTTCCTTCCTTCCTTCCTTCCTTCCTTCCTTCCTTCCTTTAATTTCTTTCCTCCGTTGAATGCCTGATTGTTTCTGCATTTAGTTCCTTGTGGAAAGTTTGCAGGGAAAAAGTCAGTGGGGAAGCTAGCATGAAGTTGCAAGTCCAAAATCAGAAAGCAGGTAAAAGTGTCACATGGGCTGGAGAAAGTGCATGAGAGGTGCACCAGTTGAGGAGGATACATTGAAGTGCACAAGAGATAATGTGTGGACTGGGGAGACCCCTGGGGGGCGGACACCAAGTCAGGAAAGGTGTGCAGAGAAACAGCACAGATCAGGAGGGCCATGTAGGTGTGGTATGGGCTGCGATGGCTACATTGGAATTCCTTTTCTCCTACATTTTCTCTTCCCTTCCCACCCAGCAGGCAGATAAGTAGAGATAGAGAAACGCACAAAGGATTGAGAGACTGGCTGGGAAACTGTAACAGAATGTTGGAAATGAAGATCATGTCATCACAGCAATCACCAGAGGCAATGACACAGTGATAGTTTTTCCAAATTTTATCATGGATTCCAGATATTGGACCCATTATGTAAGTTAGCCCATTTCAGACTCTTGGTTCAAAAATTGTTACCCTATGGTATACTGTTTTGCCCATGAAAGATCATGACAACAAGAATTTTAATAGTATTTATATAGATGGTTACCAAGGTCTGGAGGTTAAGTGACAATAGTTTACAACTTTGAAAGTTCTGCTGCTTCATGCAGCCAGAATAGGAGATGATACATCCACCTCAGTCAACAAGGCTCAGTGAAGAAACTGGAAGGTGGGAGGGGTGAATAACCCTGGAAAAACCTACATATTTGGTCATTTGTTTGGTCAGAGCAAGCTAGTTGGACATGGCGGTTGCTGCTACGAAATCCCGAGTCCAAGAATCTTGGCTGTAAACCATGTTACATATTTTTGAAGGAGATGCGATAAAATGCATATTATTTATATATTTCTCAAAGAAGCAATGCATACCCACGGGGCAGAACTTGACCCAACTGTTTAAGAGCTTGTAATGTTACGTTTGCTGAAATTCATAAATCACTGCACTTGCCAAGAAGGCGCTGAGAGGTACAATCCAGGTTTTCTCCTCCAATATTTGTTTAGTGTCTGGCAGAACATCATGTAAAACCTCAAAACAAATACAATCTTTTTTTTTAAAAAAAAATGGCATGCAGAAAATACCTGAATATTTATTTCAGTGTAGGTTTTGAGTAGTCAACTGTTTTATTTATTATTTATTTTATCTTCTCCACTTTTTTCCTATCCGTGAGAAGAAATGTTCAAAGTAGACACATAGGTGCAACTACAGGTTAAGGACATAAAATGAGAATCATCAAGCTGGCTGGAGAATTCTTGGAATTGGTCCAGAGGTGGGTTCCTACCAGTTCGCACCTATTCGGTAGAACCAGTTCATCAAATCTACCGAACTGGTTAGAAGAGGTTCCACCAGTGGACCCGGAAAGCAGACCACACCTACAGAAAAGGTTCCAAAAAATTTTGAAATCCACCACTGGTCCTTGGATATGATTATTCTACACTATCATGCTCATATTTATAAAACTCAGTGCCTCTGTGAAAGGGAAGGATGACTATTGCATTTGTGGTGCAATCAGAACATTGCGTGTGTTGAAGTTGTTTTAACGCAAACCAAAGATGCCTTTTAAAAAACAAGTTCACATCATATTCTTATGCATGCCAGTGCTGTGTGTGAGGTAATTCAAGGTGGTTCTGACAAGTGTCGTTGGCATCTTCATATCCGATCACATGGGTGGCAAGCCACTCCCACAAAGGAGGCCACACCCACAGAGTAGGTTCAAACAATTTTTGAAACCCACCACTGAGTTGGTCCATATGTCTTAAACTTGACCTGTTTGAGATAGATTGAATTCTATATGGTTAACCTTTTCCATCCTTTGTTCAAAAAAAGCACCTGACTGATAGCAGAAAGAGCACTGTCCCTAAGACCACAGTTTTCTAGACTGTTTCTATTGGAAGAAATCCATGGATTTATTGAGGAAATCTATATTTTGTTTTCAAACTGTCAATAAAATAATATATGCATTCAGATCTAGCTATTTTTTCCCGAGGGACTTGTCTTCCTTCCTTTTGAAAGATGTCTACATATTTATATAGCAAAGTCACCATTATCATCACTATCAGTTTTAAATTATACCTTTTTCTCATTGATTGCTGAATGGTCTGGCATCAAATTATGAGTAAAATATTACAAGAGACAGCATGAAATTATGAAGCATTGTAAATACCACTCTACAATATTGTATTTCTTCCACGATCAGGACATAAGCAAATCAAAGCCATGTTTTTATAATAGGACATCTATTTAAAAAAATGGTAGACCATGTTTCACATGGCTTTACCTTTCATTCTGAGTCCATTTTAGAAAGAGAACTGGAACTTTAAAAGTCCTAATAGACTGTTCACAAAGGACCTCTAATGCAGCTTTTCCCTAATGGGCGCATCCAGATGTGCTGTAATTACAAGTTGCAACATTCTCACGTTGGCTAGAAATTCTGAAACAAAAATGCTAGTACAATTTAAATATGCTAAGTTGGCGATGGCTACCCTAAGGAGAGCCAGCTATGCCAGTTGTGTTGAGACTTTCAAAATTAAATTTTATGACTTATTTTGTTCAATGCTTTTCAGTTCATTTTCAATTGTTATTCTAGGCTTGTCAATCTAGATTCGCTTACTGAAGATTCAAGTTAACTTTATGAAAATCTCATAGCATGTCATAACATTAGTATTTTACTGCAACTAGAGTAAACCCATAAATAGTAGCAGTCAAAGCCTATTTAGGTTTATGTGTTTCAGGATTTAAATCCAAGGGTTTTAATTTCTGTCTTTCCAAGCGGATGCTTTTCGGTGTTCTTCATGGCCATAGGAAGCAGTTCAGATATATTGACATAACAGTATTCATGAGGCTGAAAAATGCTGGTGTCTATCTTACCGGCATCATTCCTAACACACGGTCTTCTTGATGTGACTAAAATACAATTGTTGTGAGACTCAGTATGAGCAATGGTGGATGCTCTAGGAGTTTTACTTTTACAGGTGGCATGCAGAGCCATATTTGCCGGCACAGCAGCTCTCTGCTCCAGCGTGCATGTGCATGCTGGCTAGCTGATTTTCAGTCTTCCGGAGGGCCAGGGAAGGCCGTTTTCGCCCTCCCCAGGCTTCAGGAAAGCCTCCGGAGCCTGGAAAGGGCAAAAATGTCCCCCGCACAATGAGGGGGTTCTGTGTGGGAGTCACACACACATGCACAAGTGGGTGGGGCACATGCGTACATGCAATGGTGCACATGCACACAATGTTGGCACGCCTTTAGAAAAAGGTTAGCCTTCACTGTTCTATGGTATGGTATATTCTCAAATTCTGGAGTTGGACAGGACAAGAAACATGGATGAAAACTACTCAAGGAGAGAAGCAAAATGAAATTAATGACAAACTTCCTAAGTGAGAACAATTAACCAGTTACCATCGACCTTCAGAAGTTGTGGATGCTTCATCACTGGAAGTTTTAAAGAAGAGACTGGACAGCCACTTGCCTCAAATTGTATAGGGTCTCCTGCTTGAGCAGGGGCTTGGGCTACAAGACGTCCAAAGTCCCTTCCAGCTCTATTCTGATTGATTGATTGATTGATTGATTGATATATGCTTGTTTTCAAAGTACTGTTGGAACACACAGTGAGTTAGGTCAAGCTGCAAAAATATTTCTCCTGAGGATTCTCACAACTGCTTTTGGTTGAAGCTGCTGAGAATTTTGTGAAATATCCAGTCCCTTATAGTGCTCTCATTTCTAGTTTCCTGGGGCAAGGAACACTTGTTGCAGAGGTTTAATTTACAAATCTTGATATTCAATATTGTTATTCAATCAGGCAAAATAAACATGCATTAGAGACGATAGACTCCTCACTTGAGATTTGAGATTTATTAGATTTATATGCCTTCTCCCAAGGACTCAGGGCGGTGTACAACAATTAAAAGAAACACATAATATAAAAGTAAAAAAAAATTAAATGGAATATCCCAAACCCAATTAAAATTGACAATACATTTTTTTTAAAAAAAATCGAATTAAAATTAATACTTAAAGTATTAATACTGATCAATACTTTATTTTGTTTTGTTCAGGCCAGGCTGGCTTGCTGGAAAAGCCAACTTTTTAGGGCGCGTCAGAAGGACTGGGGGTCGGGGATTATATGAAGCTCCGGGGGCAGCTCATTCCAGAGGGAAGGCGCTCCCACAGAGAAGGCTCTCCCCCCGGGGGTCACTAGCCAACACTGTCTGGCCGACGGCACCCTGAGGAGGCCAACTCTGTGGCATCGCACTGGACGTTGGGAGGCTACCGGTGGCAGTAGGTGGTTTCGCAGGTAGCCTGGGCCTAAGCCATGGAGCGCTTTAAAGGTCATAATTAATACCTTGAATCGCACCCGGAAGACAACCGGCAACCAGTGCAGGCCGCCTAAAAGGGGTGTAACATGGGAGCACCTAGGTGCCCCCATGATAACCCGCACAGCCGCATTCTGGACCAGTTGAAGCTTCCGGGTGCTCTTCAATGGCAGCCCCATGTAGAGAGTGTTACAGTAGTCCAGGCGAAAAAGGACGAGGCATGAGTGACTGTGCACAGAGCATCCCGATCTAGGAAGGGGCGCAACTGACGTACCAGGCGAACCTGGTAAAAGGCCCCCCTGGTCACGGCCATCAGGTGTTCTTCTAAACTAAGTCACGTATACAGGAGGACACCCAGATTGCGGGCCCTTTCTGAGGGGGCTAAAATTTCTCCCCCTATCATCAAAGATGGAACAAGATGCACAAATCAGGATGATGGAAATCACAGCCACTCCGTCTTGAGGGATTGAGTTTGAGCCTGTTGCTCCCCATCCAGATCCGCACAGTCTCCAGGCATCGGGACATCACGTCGAGGGCATCGGTGGGTGGTCTGGGATAGAGATGAAAAGTTGGGTATCATCAGCATATTGATGATACTGTACTCCAAAACCATGCACTAGAGACGATAGGCTCCTCACTTATTGAGGTAAGTTTCAGAGGTTGTACAACTGAGGTGAGTGACCTGTAGCATTTCAAACACGGAACATAGGCATATAACTCTGAAAGGCAATTCCACAATTCCTGACGCTGGCCATTCTGCCTTGGACTGATAGAGGTTAGAGAAGGAAATTCTGGAGAGGCAGGATGCTTTTAAGATATTTTATGAATGCAGATTTTGGGGACAGAGCTGCCTGGTCCTTCCCCTACACATATTCATAATTATTTGTGACTTAGTTACCTCTAAGTATTCTTATTAAAATTTTCCCCTGTTTTTGCTGTTTCCTGTACAAAACTGTATAAATATAAGATATGCTTTCATTGTAATCATCCATATGCTCTTGGAAAGAAGGGCAGCTTTTTCAAAGATAAGCATGGATATACTAAAAGTAAAGGTTCCCCTCGCACATATGTGTTAGTCATTCCCGACTCTAGGGGGCTGTCCTCACCTCCGTTTCAAAGTCGAAAAGCCAGCACTGTCCGAAGATGTCTCTGTGGTCATGTGGCCAGCATGATTCAATGCTGAAGTCACACAGAATGCTGTTATCTTGCCACCAAAGACGATTCCTATTTTTCTACTTGCATTTTTACATGCTTTCAAACTGGTTGGCAGAAGCTGGGACAAGTAATGGGAGCTCACTCCTTTATGTGACACTAGGGATTCGAACCACCAAACTGCCAACCTTTCTGATTGACAAGCTCAGTGTCTTAGCAACTAAGCCACCATGTCCCTGTGGAGATACTAAATATGGGTTATTCTTGAGTATCCCAACTAGAAACATTTTCCACCTCCTTTGGAGAAATAAAATCAAGTTCTTCATCCCAAAACCTTAAGAAATCAGAATTCTTATACTGAGAGTTTTAAGAAAATACACAATCTTTAAAAGTGGACTTTCAGCTATCCACTTATAATTGTATAATCATAATAATAATTACAAATTGTTTTTATGAGTAGGATATGATATCATTGGGCTATGAAGTGGACAGTTATTTTCAACATAAATAAATGCACAATTTAATTATATATAAAGCAGCCACAAAAATACTTGTAACCTGAGATTTCGAGAAGTTGTTTTGTTATACAATCCCCTGCATGCTTGCTCACAGATAAGTATTTTATTGAGTAAGTGAAACTTTACATATTTTATCTACCTACTTAAATCAATTTCTACGATTTTGATCCTATAATTTGGAACCATATGCTAGCAGATGTAAGATTCAATAATTTCCTACATCTGAAATGTAGCTAGAACTCCAGTCTTGTAAAGGTGAAATAACCAATACCAAATTTTCCATCTTCCTCTATCATCCATGGATGACATGCTCTCAAGTCATGAAATATTTAATTTAGAAAAGCCCAAAAGAGAGACAGCAAACTTGAACAAGGTACCATTTCATCTTCCTCTGGCCATGTCCGCGAGTGTGGCAGAAATGTTTTTTTAAACTGGACCAGGAAATGCAAATGTCTCTCTATTCTCAGAGAGGTTGGAGGACTTTGATGAAGACATGATTACTCTAACCAGCTGCAATCCTGGGTACAAAGTCACTAAGCAATAATGGAACTTAGTGATGAATCGACACATGTGGAATGGCAATTCAACCTTTTCTCCTGTAAATTCTGAGGATTTTTCTGAAGAAAGAAGGCACTTTTAAAGAGCAATGGGCTGAAGACTCTAGGTGAAAATATGCAGGCTTGTCTAGTTACAGCCTAAATAGGATCACTTGGGAACTCTGAATATATGACCTTGATCTCAAAAAGGGGGGGAAATATCACCTTATTTTAATAAATGTAACATTAAAGCTGTCAAGTTTTATGGACATTTCCATAAATCATCAAACTGCTGTTAAACACAAAGAAACATTTATTTTTAGTTCTAGGAAGTGATTCCTTTTCTGTCACAGCACTTGCCCTAAACCATCCCACCAGAGATTTGTCTGGCCTCTATCCTGGTTGTTTTTAAAAGAACTTTGGAAACTTGGCTCTTGCCCCAGGCTTTAGGTCCAATGGTGGTTCTTGAATATTTTATTGGTTGGATGGTTGTTTGGGCTTTCTCATTTGTTTTTTTGCTGGTGTTTTTATGTACGCCACATGAGTCATAGAGTTGGGTGGCCCTATACATTTAATAAGCTAAATAACAGTCAATTGGCTTCCCTAAAAATGAAATGATAAGTTGAATTAATAAAAATGAAATAAGAGCCCGAGAAAGAAAGGCATTAGCTAATCCCAGTCTTACTTTAATCAAAACTCTGTAAAATCTATGCCTGAAAAGGAATATATGCTTCTGAAAGTTATGAAGTAATAGCTGTAGCTGTTGGTTAAAAAGCTTATTTCAGGGCGCTTATATTTCAATAGTTGAGAAAATTAACATAACAAAGAACATCTTGAAAATTTGCATTAAAAAGGATTGTTGGACAATTTACACAGACAGCTATTTAAATTTAAATTAAGAAAAGTTAAATACAGAGGTTCTGTAAATCAGAAGAAGTTGCATGCATCAACAATTGTTTTTTTTTTTTGCTATAGATTAAAAAAAACTGTAAAAAGAAACCTGGGATACTGCATTACTAATGCCAAAGTAAAAAGGATTGAATTTCTACCAACTGCATATCCCTAAGCACTTAGTTGTGTAGCTGTACCTGCCTTTTTTGTCTTTTTCATCTTCATCTCCATTTTATGACATGTATACTTAGCTATATATCTACTGTCTAAATTCAGCTATTTATGTCAACCTACATTTATCAGGTTTCATGTAAGCAAGCGATATTCTAGCAGCCTTTGCTTGATCAGAATATTTGTTCTCTGTCTTATTAAAACAATCTGTAATGGAAAAGGTCATTGAACAGATATAACAATATTTCTCATCCCTTGAGTGACAAGGCTCAGCAACATCAATGTTCAATGCAGCTCTTTCCTCCCTTCCTTCCTTCCTTCCTTCCTTCCTTCCTTCCTTCCTTCCTTCCTTCTCTCCCTCCCTCCCTTCTTCCCTCCTTCCTCCTTCCCTCCCTTCCTCTCTCCCTTCCTTCCCACCATTACCCCATCTGGGTACTCAGCTAAAATCAATGGAGCTAATAATGGGTGGCCTGGGCCAGCACTTTACAAATAAGCAGCTAGCTGGTTGGCCATTGTCTTTGGTTGTGTGACAAAGCGAGACCTTGAAAGGGTCACTGATGTTTGAATGCAGTCTTAAAATTCACCATTCAGGTGGCCAATAGCATTTTCCTACTAGAACTTTTGTAGCCTAAGAAATACAACAGCTAATGAATTGCAAATAATTATTTATGTTCCTTAAATTTGCATTACACATCTCAGCAAGAAATCTCCTATCTTAGAGGAGACCAGATTGGATTGTTCTTTTGTGAGTTATTGTTCTATTTGAGTGGTTTGGTTTAGTTATTTTATGAATGTATATGCCCGTCCAACTCAAATGTGTGACTTAGTTCTTTGAAAAACAAGCAAAACAAAATATCAGTCAACAATAGCAGTAATTATTTAAACAGATTGGCTATGGCTCTTTTGTTTATAAAAAAGGAAGGAGAGGTGAGGCAAAACTGTTTGAAAAGGAAAGAGAGGTGGGGCAGAACTGATTTATGCTGCTTTTGAAGATAATTTTTTATACAATCAAAAATTGAAAAATTTTAAGAAAAAAAACTGTAGAGGAAAATATCAAGAAAAGAGGTTGTCAGATGTTATGCCCCTGACTTATAAAAGCTTGAAACCCAATGGAAGCACCAAGCATTTGACCTATGAAATTTTCCCCCTCTTCAGTTGAGATTGGCTTGGATACTGCAGCATGGGCTTGTGATGGTTCTTCATGAATTAGTAAGATGGAAAGAAAGAGTTCATTAAAGGGAGAACCAAGCCCTCAAGGGAAATACTTCAGTTTGCTGCTCCAGCTGCTGGTTTGTCTTCCCATTCTATGCATTAATAATTTCAAAACATTCGCTAAAGTCATGCTCTGATTTGCTATTTTTTGTGGTCTATATACCTGCTTCTTTTTAATATAAAATAATGTTTTTTTTTTTAAAAAAATCATAATTGTTTCAAACAGGAACATGTCTTTCATGAATGTTTCATGAATGGTTCCATAAAGATGGAAGACTTGTCTGGCCTTGTCTGAGGTAAGCTAAGCAGGAATATACCTGGATTGGAAACCTATAAGGCATCCTGGAAGGAGACCTATAAGGAATCCTAAGGCTGTGGGCTAAATTAGGGGCAGATAAAACATCTTGCAAGGACCTCAATTTTAATTCACTTCAGTACTGCTGCAAAGCAGTATATATATATATATATATATATATATATATACTGTGAATATGTCCATGAAGTCACAATGCATCAAGGAGATACTTACTTTTTTTAAAAAAATGGATCTTACTACCTAGATAAGGGAATGGAATAGAACTTGAGATCCCCAGTGCTTCATGCCTCTATCCAAATTTCTGGATGTGGCTCCCACACAGCCCTTGCACAATCTGACACTAAATAGTTAATTCTAATGTGACCAAAAATTATTAATAGAAGATGATTAATTATATCACCTGTACCTAATGAATGTTAGTTGTTCCGGCACCATCCTTTTATTTGGTCTGGCTCTATTTTTTGGGTGCGGAGGGGAGAAGTCTCATTTGGGAGAATACAGATAAGGGGATGAGTTCCCCACTATTAGCATCCATATTTTTGGGGGGGCTACCCTAACTAAAATAATAAGCTACAATACTAGGTGTAGATACAAGTACAGATAGATATAGATATGTACAGTATCTTTGTGTTTTCCTTTACCTTCTAACAGAAATCTTAACAACTTTGTTCTTCCTTGTGGCAGATTTGCTTTGCTAGAGTTTGGGAAAGTCCAGTTATGTTAAACTGGGGCATGTGGAAGTCAGGGCGTCAAAAAAAAAGTTAATATGGCCACAATTAGAGTCTTGCCCCCATTTTATATGCACAGTTGCAGCTTTCATCTTGACTGTTTTGATCACTTCCCCACTGTGCCTGCTATATTAAAGAGATTCTGAGTGATGAAAATAACATCAAATGTTTTCTGGTTTATAGTCATCATTCCTTCTTGAGATTTTGCCATACAGATTGAGACACTAAATTTCATTAATTCTTTAATGCCAGCTTTCATACCATACACAAGTTGCATTCACAGTCGATCATATGTGATTCTAATTATTATTTGAGCACTTCTCTGAACCATGCAGTTTTATTTAGGTCGATGTTGATGAAGTTCATAATCAATTCTAGGGTGTTGCACTATTCAAACACAATTGACTGTGAGCTTAAAAATTAAGCAATAAATCAGCAGTAAAAACCATCCATAAATGTTTATTTTCCCAAAGGTCAAATGATTAAAAATGCATGTGCCTAATACTTATTTGATTTAAATACATTTTGCATTCCAGTCATTGCATGGAGTATCCATTCATATTCAGTCCACACAAATAGGTTTGACTTTTGTTTTTTTAACATCAGCTTCCAAAGTAGAGGTTCAGAAGACTATTTTTTAAAAATAGATAGATAGATAGATAGATAGATAGATAGATAGATAGATAGATAGATAGATAGATGTAGATAGATATAGATATAGATATAGATATAGATATAGATATAGATATAGATATAGATATAGATATAGATATAGATATAGATATAGATATAGATATAGATATAGATATAGATATAGATATAGATATAGATATAGATATAGATATAGATATAGATATAGATATAGATATAGATATGTATTTAGTGTCACAACCCCTGGTGTGCCCAAATATGGGAGGAAGCAGACTGCTTCCATTCTCTGTCTATTGGCTCATCACAAGAGACCATCACGACAGAAACCCAATATTTTTACTGTTGCCTTTGTTACATTCGTGTTGTATTTGTGCTGATAAATAAATAAATGGAGAGTAGTATAGATATATTTCAAGCTATTTAGCTCTCATCAGCTAGCCATACCAAATCCAAGTAAGGGTATGGCTAGCTGATGAGAGCTAAATAGCTTGAAATAGATCTATACTAGCCTCCCTTTATTTATTTATCAGCACAAATACAACACAGATATAGATATATAGATATATATTTTGGATATACAGATCCCCATTAGTGCAGATAAACATTTACTGTTCATAGATAGTGTCTGGAAAGTTCGGTTGCACATTGTGATGCTCAGAGTTGCCTCTCTCTGAAGGTTGCCTTTGTCTGAAATATTTGTTGTTTTACCACTTACAATGTTGATTTAACAATGTTAGCCCCGTCAATTTTCATCTATCTAGTTCTGTACAATTAAAAGTCCTCCTTAATTGACCTTCAGTTAACTCAATATAAGTTTCTTTGACCAGAATAACAGTGAATATGACTTACACCATACTAGACTTCTGCACATATAATTTCTGTGCAAGAAGCTGCATTTCTACAGTTTGGTTATGATACCTGCATTGTGAGCATCCAGACAATCACATTAAACAATATGTGTGCCCATAATGAAACCTACCAATGGATGGAGAAGCATATCAGAATGAGTTAGAATAATGTCAATATAATATCAACATGCCATGCTTCCTGAAGCATATCACAAAACTGATTTGAGAAAATACAGCAGATTGAAGATCAAAGCATAACTATATATAATATTGTACTTCTATTTGAGTACTGTGCATGCTAGGATGGACAACATATGTTTATTCAGATATAAGTCTTCAATTCCCATTATCCCTCACCATTTAGTGTTCTGACTTGTTAGTGATGGTAGACAACATTATCTGGTCAGATGTATGCAAATACTGTACAGAAAAGGGACATCTGACCTAATTTGAAGGTATGTAATATGAAGGTAGTATTTTTTGCATCAGAAAATAACACACCTGCCAGAAAACATGTTTTTTGTCAGTAGACCCAATTACAAATCCTGTTAACAATATTAAAATGGCCTCAAGAAACAAATTTAACTGAGAAATCCAAATAGAAGTATATACAATTGGGATTCCTGTGGAAAACTACACAAAGCTGATAAAATGTGATAACTGGGACTCATTTCCATAACAGGTCAGGAGAGTTGTTAAAGCAATAGCTTTCCCATGCAAACTGTTTATTGATAAGAAAGTAACAGAATAACCCAGAGGGAACAATGGTGAGCTGGTTAGGAAAATGAAGGTAGCAGAGAGCAGCATTTACTTGAATGCTTATTATCTGTATAGTTATTTATTCTAAAGCATTTCTAATATCCAGCTAGTTCAAGGTGATCTGCAAAGCATTAGTATTTGATACTGATAACATTATAGATGTGATTCAGGCAATGTGGTAGCCACCTGCTCATCAAATTTCACTTCTGGTTCTTCACAGCTTCTCAATACCCACAAATTCTGCAAATGGTTTATTATATTGATTTTTTGCAAAATTAGCAACTTCTGTTAATTCTCTGTCTACCCCTATCTGAAAAATAAAATAAGTCTTACCAGGATGCCAAGGTGACCATTTTAAAAGTTTCCAGTCTCCACATAACGTAGATTTATAATTGCACCCTACCTGCAATCATACATTTCTTCTCCCAAAAGCAGTTACGTAGGCAATTTATATTGTGACCATAGAGGACAGTGTGGGCTGATATAATGCTTTACCCCATCTGAATTGTTCAGTACAAATTGTTTGTTCCCTAAAGCTATCCTTAAGGACACAGCTAATAAAAACCAGGGGGTGGAAAATAATGTGTGGGAGGGTTTAACACCATTTCTCTCTTATCATATTTCCAATGCACAGTATCCTACAATTGTTTTTAGAAATAAAAAAGAACACTGCAAAAGCCAGTGATAAGTTTCTCATGTCTCTTATTGCAAGATACAATTTGTGAAGCACCCACTCTGGAAAGTACAATATATACCTAGAAGGCCATGGCTTTCTTCAGAAATAGAGAACAATTTATGTTATGGCTGTTAGTATTAGACCAATAGCCACTCAATCAAACAGAAACAAAAACCTAATCAAGTAATTTCTGAGGAGAAAAGAATGCCTCCACCAAAACCAACTGGGTAAATTATTGTATATAAACAAAAAAGCAAACCCCACTAACTTCCAGCTCTGATATTGTTACCTAGTTTGGTAATGAAACATCTGTAAGCAAACAATTAAGTTCAGAAGCACTGAGGACTCCACAATTCAACCCTGAGCTACAAATATTCTCTTGTATTGATTTTTTTTACTCTATGAAAAATACAATTACCAGTGTGAGTTTTTTTATGTATGTGTGTATTTCATATCTATATTGATTCCTATATCTATATCAGGTTATTTGATCTCAGGAATGACCTAGGATATTCTAAAGGTAACCATGGGAAAGTGCCAGCATGTATCCACATCAAACATTTCTTTGTCAAGACTGCTGATTAATTTTTAAAAATTGGTAATGTTATATCTTCCTGTTTTTATTCCTTGGTTTAGGACACTCCAAATCATGTCTCACCAATCATCTTTATACTGCCCAGTTTATTTGTTGATACATGGGAAAAACCTCATGCTGACTTATTGATTTTTGTAATCTTGTCCTGTAAAGCATACCTTTATATTTACAAAACCTGGTTTTCCATTATGGAAAGCTCCCAGGAAAAAGAAATTATTCCTAAATATACAGTACATCCAAGGACATCCTTTGGGTCCCCAAAGTAATTTTCATTCTAACACAGGTGTTAAAACTAGCTTCGGTAGGTAGTGACTCTTGGGTGAAATCAAAGGCAGCCCTTCATAGCTTTTAATCCCCAAACTGACATTTTCTCTTTGGGAAGCTTTGATGTTCTGTGGGGGTGTGAAGTCTTGATTGGGATTCATGTGGATTAGTCTCGCTGGGAAGAAAGGGTCATTCTGCATTTGTTTTCAGTGAATGACCCACTTCTGTCTTTAGACAGTGCCTTTGCTGAAAGCACAAGACTGAATGTGGTGATTTATAGCAGAGGGAGAGGGGAAGGGAAGGAGGGAGAGAGGTGCTTAACTAGGAAATAAGGAATTTGTCATAAAATAAAATATTCTTTTCTCATGTCTATAGATAAAGAATTGATGAAAAGGAAGCTTAGCAGTTTATAAATGCAGTTGTCTGAGTTATGAAAGAGAAAGAGAGAAAGGGAGAGGCTTAGTAGGCACTGTGTGAATCAACAAAGGCTAAAGAAAATTAGATCCCATTAAAAGTTTTATATTTTTATTTATCATATTCATAAGCTCTTTCATCAACTATGGTGAACAATACAACCTCTACAGACCTTGAAAGCATAATGAAAAGTCCAAACAAATTAAAATTAGATATATAAGAGATATTAAGACAAACTAAGGGCTGAATATTCATTAGAATAAAATGGTTTTAACTTCCTGATAAATTAGGGATGGAGCCATTGTCAAAGAGTGGAAGCTACAATAGAGGAGGGTATACATTGCTGCAGGGTAAAAACAAATTACTGCAATATAGAGCCGGGCTACAAATTTATTAGTGTGTTCTGAATGAAATATGGAAGCATGTAGATACCAAAGACCCCTGATTTCACCCCTGAACTACAAATATTCTTCTTTATTGGCATGTAGATACATGTGGCAATTTATAGGTTACCTGTATAATGTGGTGCATATGTATCTATTGTATATTTTATATAATACAAGAGTTGCCTTTGCTGTAGTGGTTAGGGCATCAGACTAGAAACCTGAGACTGAGAGCTTAATTCCCATCTTGGATACAAAATCATCTGAGTGACCTTGGACCAACCTCTTTCTCTCAGCCCTAGGAAGAAAGCAATGGCTGACCGCTTCTGAAAAAGTTTTCCCAAAAACTGTAGGGACTTGTCCAGGCAGTATCTGACATTTGAACACAACTGAATATTATTATTATTTTTTAATGTAATATATTATCCAAGCCTCAACAACTTTGGTAACTAAATTGCCAATGGATTTCAATCTTAGAAAGTCAGTGGGTTTCTCTTACGTAGTTGGAAGTGCTGGTGATATAACATCTGAATTCATGAAATCTGATATTTCAGCTATGGTTATTTCAGTTCTTGAAGCAATGAAATGGCTTATATTGCCTGGTTAGTGTGGGGTTTTTGGGGTGAGGAGATAGGAAAAAATGCTTAGTTGGGGTTCTGAGGTGTCTTTATATAGATAAGAAATTCATTAGATTGTTTTTTTTTCTGAAATAATTGTTTCTGAATTATTTCTGATATATTGGTGGGAGATCTGAGAACGGATGTTGGCAGAATACAGTGTTGCTTTTTTTTTGTCCTGCTAAATTCACACAAAATGTATACATCTGTGAAAACTTTGGAACATTGCTTAAAGAACATTTTAAAGACAAGATACAAGACTCAAATAAAGACTCAGCAATTATAGCCCAAAGCATCCTGGTTCAGTACACAACCACGGATCAAACCCCATGTTGTTAACAAAAATACCACAAGGACACCCCCAGAAGGATGTAACACTGAACTGGATTTTTAAACCAAATGCTTTTGCCAACATGCCACAATAATAAAATAAGGAGCTGGGGGGAAACCCTCTTCTTAGTTAAACAATCTCAACAGAGCAGAACAAGATCCACCCAAAGCTTGAAGAACAACTTTATAATCGAACAAGTTGACACAGGAGGGACAGTTGCATTATGAAGAAGATGGATGGTGTCAGGGAAGTTGAGAAGCAAGTCTCCAATTCACTCTATGCATCTGATGAACTGTGTTGTAATTCATGAAAATGCCTTTTAATTTCCTTGGCCTGCTTTATAAAAGCCCTGATTTATAAAGCTATGTTATCTACAGCACATTCAGAAAGTATTCAGAGCCCCTTCACTTTTGTCAATTTTGTTATGCTGCAGCCTGATTCTACAGTTGTTGAAATTCATTTTGTTCTCATTAATCCACATTCAGTACTGCATAATGACAAAGTGAAAATAGAATTTTAGAAATGTATGTAAATTTATTTTTTTAAAAAACTGAAAGATCACATTGACATATGTAAGTATTCAGACCCTTTGCAACAACACTTGAAATTTAGTTCAGGTACCTTCCATTTCTCTTGATCATTGCTGACATATTTCTGCACCTAGTTTGGAATCGATCTGTGGTAAATTAAATTTATTGGACATGATTTAGAAAGGCACAGACCTCTCTATTCAAGCCCTCACAGCTGACAATGCATACTGTAACAGAGCAGAAGCCATGAGGTCAAAGGGACTGCCTGTAGAACTCAGAGACAGGATTATTGCAAGATACAGATATGGAGAAGGCTACAATAACATTTCTGCTGCACTGAAAGTTCCTAACAGCACAGTGGCCTCCATAATTCTCAGCCAGGATTCTTCCAAGGGTTGGTCACCCAGTCAAACTGAGCAATCAGAGGAGGAGGGATTTATAAGAGAGGTGACCAAGAACTTGATAGTCACTCTGAATGAGCTCCACAGATCCTGTGTGGAGATAGGACATAGTTCCAGAAGGACAACCATCACTGCAGCCCTCCACAGATCTGGGCTTTATGTAGAATGGGTAGACGGAAGCCTCTCCTCACTGCAAAACACATGAGAACTCACTTGGAATTTAGAAAAAAGCACCTGAAGGACTGTCAGATTGTCAGGTACAAGATTCTCTGGTCTGATTAAACCAAAATTGAACTGTCTGGCCTCAATTCTAAATGTTATATCTGGAGAAAACTAGGCACCCTTCCTCACCTGCCCAATATCATCCCAGCAGTGAAACATGGTGGTGGCAGCATGCTGTGGGGGTGTTTTTAAGCAGCAGGAACTGGGAGATTGGTCAGGGTTGTGGAAAAGCTGAATGCAGCAAAGTTCAGGAATATCCTCAATGAAAACCTGTTCCACAATGCTTGGGACCTCAGACTGGGTTGAAGGTTCACTTTTCAACATGACCATGATCCTAAAGACACAGCCAAGACAACACATGAGTAACTTAGGAACAACTCTGTGAAAGTGGGCTAGCCAGAGCTCTGATTTGAACCCTATTGAACATTTCCGGTTTGTTTGTTTGTTTGTTTGTTTGTTTGTTTATTAAATTGATTTATAGGCCGCGCAATCCCGGAGGACTCCGGGTGGCTTACATCAAAGAAAGAATAATAATAAAAAAATGACAATAAAAACATGTTAAAAACAACACACATACATTCGTTACAATTGGGGCTGGACCTCAACAATGAGGTCAACAGCCCCAGGTCTGCCAGAATAGCCAGGTTTTCACAGCTTTTCTGAAGGCCATGAGAGTGGGCAAGGTCCGGATTTCTGGGGGTAGCTCGTTCCAAAGGGTCGGAGCAGCCACAGAGAAAATGTCTATCCACTGATGGCCACCATTCAACCTGGCTGAACTGGAGAGGATTGCAGGGAAGAATGACAGAAAATCCCTCAATCCAGGTGTGCAAAGTTTGTCATGCCATATCCAAAAAGGCTGTAAAAGCTGTCAAACAGTACTAAATGAAAGGTCTGAATACTTATACAAATGTGATATTTCAGGGTTATTTTCTTTTTAATAAATTTACAGATAGTTCTAAAATTCTGTTTTCACTTTGTCATTATGGGGTACCGAGTGTAGATTAATGAGAAAAAAAGAATTTCAATAACTAGAATCAGACTGTAGCATAACAAAATTGACAAAACTGAAGGGGTTCTGAATACTTTCTGAATGCATTGTAAAAAAGTTAATGTCAAATACATTTTTTTCTAGAAATAAGTCTCATTTAAAAGATAAACTTGGTAGAGATTTATACAGTATAAAATATGAAAACAAAAGTTACTATGGAGATGGGTGACACTGTTAATTCAATTCCCAAAAGGTACTTCAAAGCATGCAGGCAGACATGCTTAGCATTTGCTTCAGTTTGGGGAATCACAGGACATCTGTAGAGGACAACTTTATGATCCTAAGAGAAGATGCAATTGCTTTAAAAAGCTGTAGGTCAGTGCTATGGTTTCAAAGATATATACCGGTTATAAACATATTTTGGGTGCAATGTATTAGTCATTAGAAAACCACAGCATGAAATGTCTCATTCGGGGGGAAAAAAATGAAGACAATCAAAAGAAAGTATATAAACTAAGCAGAGGGAAAAGAAAGAAACATGATGTATAAACACTGTACTCCAGATGTAAGTCCCAGCCAATTTCAAGGGAAAACTATTTCCAGGTTTTAAAAGGTTTTCCTTTAATATGCTAGAATCTAGTTTGGAATTCAATATATGTACACCATATCTTTTGTTTTCCTCCTTCAAAAAATACAGCTTAAATGAAAATGGACTAAAATAGAATAAACATGAAAATTTATCTTAGAAGCCAAACAAGTAGTGACAATAGACTTCCACTCAGGATGTGATTCCTTTACCAGCATTGTTTGTTTTTATTGTTTCTTATCAATGTTGATATTTATTTATTTACTTATAAATTTATTTATGAACACTCTGGGGATTCCAGGGTTAGAAGAATTGTAAAGTAAAAGTTTAAATAGTTTCTTTGTCTCTCTTTCACATGGATACTTCATTACATCCATAGTTTCTGAATGTGGATCAGTGTTTACTGGCTACTTTAAGATATGTAGACTTCAGTTCCCAGAATTCCTCAGCCAGGCTGGTCAGGGAATTCTGGGAAGTGAAATCCTACATCTCAAAGTTCCCAAGGTTGAGAAATACTGGTGTGGATATTTTTATTGTATCTTATTCTTTGCATAGTGCTTGGCATTGAAATGATTCCATAGTATACACATGTAATAAATTATTACTGTCATTGTAAATAAGTTTGTTACTATCTCAAAAGGACAGCATTTCTAGGTAGCAGTCTAGATTGGAAAATTGGTGGGGGGGATTACTGAGAAGAATGCTGTGGCAACCATTTGTGAATTTATTTATTTTATTTTGCTGCGAAGTGTTTATAAAATCATCTACTGCTGAGTTCAGGTCAATAGCATCTTTACCTTTCAGGATTCTGTGCCCTCCTTGAGTTGGGTTGTACCTATTCACAATAGGCACATGCTGATTTCAATAAAGTGAAAGAAAATATATAGCTTTTACTGGTTGTCCTGAATAAAGCCTTTCTTCACACACATATGTATGCATGACACACACATTCACACACACACACACAGACACACACTTTTGTGCTGTACCTGCTGTCTCAATTCTAGTCCAGGCTCCCACTCCCAAATGGATAATCCACTCAAAAGTTCTTGATAATTTTGATAATCTGGTTCTATCCCTTATACTGGTCACTGTTTTTGTCATTTCACCTAAGTCACCGATCAATTTGGGGCCTGAGTCAGTCAGATATACAAGCCCCAGCAGTTTTCTTTTATAGAGAAAAAAAGAGATATCAAAACAAAGAAAATCCAGCTTTCCAAAACTCCAGTTCCCTGAAACTTTATTTAAACTGTGTCCTGAGCTCATTGAACAAAATAAGCAGTGAAACCTATTCAAAACATATGCTAATAAGAGAATGCAATAAAGAAGCCATCCTGTTGGTTACAGCAGGAGTTTAGGAGTCATGATCTGGTGCCAGCTATCAGAAGTTTGCCAGAGAAAGGAAGGAAGTTGAACTGGGTGCTGTCAATGCCACCTGGCACTCATAGCAATAACAGCTGCTGCCCAGAAATAATATCAACATCTCTTTGTCTCAAACAAGAGTCTCCTGAGTGAAACGCGGCTGCTGAACACCGAGCCAAATATCTTTCCCCACAATCCCCCTCCCCATTCAGGTGAAACAACTTTTGTTCTTTTGGAAAATCTACCATGAACTCTCCTGTGGGGAGAGCAAAAAACAAGAAGGAGCCCACAGAGGTTTGAGAAAGTACTTTCTGCTTCTGAGCTTCTAATTAAACTCTGCAACTGTGGAAGAATCCAGAAATCCAAGGGAAGCAAATTTCCTTTGCATCAGAGAATCCATTTGTCTATGAAATAGGGGAAAGGGTTAAGTTAGAAATCTACGTTAGGATTGAATGCTTTATTTGGATATGTGTAGGCTTGTTTTCCTAGGGATGCAGTAGCTCAGTGGCTGATGCTGAGCTTGTTGATCAGAAAAGTCTGCAGTTCGAATCCCTAGTGCCTTGTAACAGAGTGAGCTCCTGTTACTTGTCCCAGCTTCTGACAACCTAGCAGTCCGAAAGCATGTAAAAACGCAAGTAGAAAAATACAGACCACCTTTGGTGGAAAGGTAACAGCGTTCTGTGTGCCTTCAGCATTGAGTCATGCCAGCCACATGACCACAGAGATGTCTTCGGACAGGGCTGGCTCTTTGGCTTTGAAACTCAGATGAGCACCGCCCCCTAGAGTCGGGAATGATTAGCTTATATGTGCAAGGGGATCCTTTAGGCCTGTTTTATGTTTTTTGGCTATTTAATTTCTCTAAGTAAGCTAAGTTATTGTATGTTTGATACAGCCTGGGATCTCTGGCTAGCACCTGCTGTGTTATTAACTGATCCATCCCATCTTCAAATTTTACCACAAGCTTATATTTCCTTTTGTTATTTTCTATAGGAGATTTCTTTTTAAAAGTAATGTGTGATTAGAGCAACACTATATCAAAATCAAATCATTTATTTACAGTTCTGGACCAATAAACACACTACATGCTTATTTCTTCCAACAGTGATTGCTTCTCAAGTGACTACTGGAGATTAATAACAAATGTTTATATACTTAGTTTTCATTTTTAAAGCATATTGCTTTTAATTATCCATTTTGAAAGTGACTTAATTCCCTAAGAAAGGAGAAGCTGATTTGCCTAATCACATGCCTCAATGCTTCAAAACTAGGAGATGGCTACATAATTTATTTCCTTTTTATGCTTTCCCCCCTTTTGTTTGCCAGCAGGCTGAACAACCCCCACCCCTCTATCACACATACCAATAGTAGTTCACAGGACAGCAGATCAAGGCATTCCCCAGGAAAACACATGGCCACAAGCAGAACTACCAAGGCAAGATTCCAAGGAAGCAGGTGGAGCTACTGGACGTACATCCAGAGGAGAAATATTTAGAGACCTCCAATCTTTTACCCCAAAAATCAAGGCCTGTTCCTACAAGTGCTGAGGATCCAATGCCATGAGGCTGCAATTGTTGTTAGTTGCAAAGTCGTGTCTGACCCAACGTAACCCCATGGACAATGTTCCCCTAATGTTCCTTCTGCCTTCCTGTCCTCTACCATCCTCTGGAGTCCATTTAAGCACAAGCCTGCTGCTTTGGTGACTCCATCCAGCCACCTCATTCTCTGTTGTTCCATTCTTCTTTTGCCCTCCATCTTTCCCAGCATTAGGCTCTTCTCCAGTGAGTCCCCTTCATAGATTACTTCCCTTCATGGAGTCCCCTTCATGGATTACTGCCTTGTTGTGGTGAAGGGGATTGCGTAGCTCAATGAAGCTATGAGCTATGCAGTGTGGGGACACCCAAGATGGACAGGTCATAGCAGAGAGTTCTGACAAAATGTGATCCACTTGAGAGGGAAATGGCAACCCACTCCAATATCTTTGCCATAAAAATCCCATGGACAGTACCAAAAGGCAAACAAGCTGCAATTAGGAGAAATCAAAAACAAAAGAAATAAGATCCTCAGAGATGCTAAGGTCAACAATGGTAGAAATTGAGGGAAATAATACAGAAGTTCTTACTAGACATCCTGATTAGAGAGTGGGAGTAGGGATAGCATGAAATGAAAAAAGCTGGTTTGGAATATGAAGAATAGAAGTAGTTCAGAAACATTTAAAGAAAGACTCTGGTTTGAATGTGAGAGGCAGAAGACAGAGAAAAGGAAAGAAAAACTGAAGGACGCTGGGAACCAGCAGATCATGGAGCCTCCTCCCACCAACTATCAAATTGACTGTTTGACAGTAACCAACATGCCAGATGGAAAAGGATGTGACTTTTGCACATTCCATGCTGCTAACAAGGGGAGGTGGGGAACAGGATACAGGATTAAAGAGATCAGCTGGCAGTCCAGCGAATGGGAAAGAAGTGGCCCAGAAACCCAGTGAATCAGCTGGGAGAGAAACTGAAGTCTGAGCAGACAGGAAGTGCACTGCTCAATTTGGTACAAATGAGAAGGGATGGTCGGCCATCCAAGTCCTGTATTATACTGACCAAGAGCCTATAGACTATAGCACATATTGTTCATGGGTTTATATGCTATTTCCTAAAGATAAAAGTGAAGGCTGTTCACAACTACACGTAGAGGTGAGCTGTTATGATTAGATGTCCCAAAAGGGAAGGAAATGGACCCTGCTGTTGGAAGGTTTGCCACCAGATTGGTTTAAAAACCAATTTTCATGTTACACTGTGGGGTTACAATAATTAAGCGAGAGAACATTTATTTTCAGAAAGTGGCATCTGAATCTCACTCACTATGGACTGGGCAGATATAGCCTATGATGTCATAAAATAGCTTGCTTGACTTTTATTAAATAAGTCTTTGTTAAAGCAAACCATGGCTAAGCACAATGCATGAACCCAACAATGAGGTTTAATTTTTTTCCCCAACCTGATGCCTTTCAGATGAGGGAACCATTCCCCACTTGTACAGATGAGTAGATTGTGGGTTACATTATGTTGTATACAGTAGTGGAATTCATTTTTTTTTACTACTGGTTCTGTGGGCATGGCTTGATGGGCATGGCATGGCTTGGTGGATGTGGCTTGCTGAGCATGGCAGAAGAAGGTTACTGTAAAATCTCCATTCCCTCCCCACTCCAGGGGAAGATTACTGCAAAATCCTCATTCCCTCCTGATCAGCCAGGACTTGGGAGGCAGAGAATAGATGGGGCGGGCCCAGTCAAAGATGGTATTACCAGTTTTCCAAACTACTCAAAATTTCCACTACGGGTTGTCTAGAACTGGTCAGAACCTGCTGAATATCACCTCTAGTTGTGTAGTCACAAAGCTTTTTATTGTTGGTCTTGTTGTTTATAGAAAGCTCCTGAAATATACTTCTTACCTTCCATCTTATCTATGATTAATGTGGGATATAAAATATACATTTATCAAGATATTGACTGACATTTCTGAGGCCCTGTATCTAAAATACAGGGTAATGTTTGAACCTATAAAAAGAATTGGCCTTTTAGACTTTCAGTTTATGTGTACTTTATAGTAGTCCCTTTTTAGAAACCAATCATGTTTTGTCTCTTAGAGATGCTTTTTATATATGCAGTAATGCATCTTAGATCACAAGGAACAGAGGTCTTGTGGTGGAACCAGGCCACAAGTATAACTCAGTTGCTGTAAAATTACGAACTAGTTAGCTATAAAACTTCACTGTATATTACTTTGGTTTCTGATATACAATTATGTATATTTGTAGCTTTATCTATACCTTGCTATAGCTGTAACAGAAGATTAGGAATATTAAAATATATGTCACTAATCTTCTGATATAAGATATGGTGTTCACTAGATGTTTTTGGGCTGTAGTTCTCACAACCCTTTCACTAGTATTCATAGATGTGGTTCAGGAAGCTGAAATCCAAAACATATTGTGTATTCCTGATATACCAGAAATATAATTCTGTTCCAGTAGAGGAAATCCTCTGAAAAGGGTGACAAACCTTCACTTAAATTTTTCCAATGAAAAAGAATTTACTATCTTCTAGGATAGTTTGTCCTGCTACTGAATAGGAAGTTCTTTTTTAAGGTTCAATCTCTAATAGAAAAATCCTATGCATATCTTCCTAGAGGTAAAGTCCTTTATCTCTAGTGCAGCTTGACCAGTAGTGTGCTAGTAAATATTTAAGAACTGTTTCTGCTGGCTCCATTACTGCCATGTTACTTACTGTGGAAGAGCTGTTAGCATGCTAGGGGTTGGGGCTCAGGTCTGCTCTCAACTGCCTAGCAAAATTCCTGAAAATTTGCAGATCAACTCTTGTGAATTGCTGCAAGTTGGCTCCAACATATTAGTGGGCAGTAAATGATAAGCCATCCTCAACTCCAGGGTGCTGTCATAGTCCAAATGAATGAGGAAGGAACCAGATTGGATTCCATTACAGTTTATTTTTAGCAATAGCAATAGCAATAGCAGTTAGACTTATATACCACTTCATAGGGCTTTCAGCCCTCTCTAAGCGGTTTACAGAGTCAGCATATTGCCCCCAACAACAATCCGGGTCCTCATTTTACCCACCTCGGAAGGATGGAAGGCTGAGTCAACCCTGAGCCGGTGAGATTTGAACAGCCGAACTGCAGAACTGCAGTCAGCTGAAGTAGCCTGCAGTGCTGCATTTAACCACTGCGCCACCTCGGCTCTAATTTTTAATTTTTATTTATTTATTTGTCAAACATGTAGAAGAAAACAAGTATAGGTATGAACATAAACATGAACAAAGGAAGTAAATACAGATAAATGGGGACAGTAAGACAGGGATGGTAGGCACGCTGGTGCACTTATGCATGCCCCCTTTATGGACCTTTTAAGAATGGGGAGAGGTCCACTGTAAACAGTTTGAGATTGAAGCTGAAAGGGTTTGAGACTGTAACAATGGAGTTGGGTAGAGCATTCCAGGCATTGACCACTCTGTTGCTGAAGTTGTATTTTCTGCAATCGAGTTTGAAGTGGTTTGCCTTGAGTTGCCCCATTGAAATCCAGTGCTGGGGAAACAACATAAAGAATCCACTTGTCTTAAATGTCATTCTGAACGGGCTTTCAAACAGATATTTGCTGGTTGGTTTTTTCTTGTCTTTTGTTTTTGTTAAAAAAAGAATTAAAATATTAAAATTATGTTAAATATGCTGGTATAAGAAATATTTTCCAAATCCAAAGGCTTTATGAAACCAGAATGGTGGAAGTAAACAGACACACAGAGAAACAGACACATATAATAATAGCACAGTAGCAGCTTTTAATGAACATTAACTGCTATATAAATTCAAAAGTTTTTTTTAAAAAATCCATGTAATTAACCTATTGGTTTATGCCAGCAGATTTTGTGTGTCACTGTGTGTTTTAATGAATTCCCTTTTGATAGCTCCGAAATAAGGCACATGTGGCCTCTTCAGAGGATATTGGATTGCAACTCTCATTAGCTAGCAAAAGCGTAACCATTAGCCTGGAATGAAAAGATTTATAATGCAACAATATGCATGGCTTCATGGCTTAAGAATTCCTATTTCTCACTTAACTATTCTGTTAATGTTCCCTATATCCATTCTTATCATCATAAACCTTTGTTTGCATGATTTGGGGGAAGAAATCTTTTTTTTTTTTTTACCAAAGACACTGACCAAAGACAAATACAAATACAATAAACCTTAAACTTTGCTGGAATTGAAAATTGTGAAATAAAAGTATAGTACTGAATGTTTAGAAGCAGAAACTAAGCAAAACAACAACAACACACACACAGCCCTACAACTACAACTACTGTTTTGCATTTCAGTTAAGAAGAAATAGGACACGTTCTCCCATAGGCACGATACCTTGTATTTGTCATTATTGATCATGTGGTTGTTATTCCCTAAAAGATCTTTAATTCCAGAGAAAATTATGTATATCATTCATTTATCCAAATTTTTAGAAATTCATATTAACTCCCCATATAACAACTAAATACCTTGAGGGAAATGGCTGGTCTAAAACCATGAAATATACATACATACATTCATACATATATACATGCATACAGTACATATACCTTCTCTTGCAAAATACAGCAATAAGGTGCATTTCGGTCATTAAAACATTAGAGCGGGTCCAGAGGCATTTTACAAGAGTACTACTCAACTCTTCGGCTCGTAATAAAATTCCTTATACCACCAGGCTTGAAATTTTAGGCCTGGATAACCTTGAAGTACGCCGTCTACGTTCCAACCTGAGCTTAGTGCACAAGATAATCTGCCATAATGTCCTACCTGTTAATGACTACTTTTACTTCAACTGCAATAGCAGTTGCATCAATAGATACAAACTAAATGTAATCCATTCTAAACTTGATTGCAGGAAAAGGATTTCAGCAATAGAGTAATAAATGTGTGGAACACCCTACTTGATCCTGTTGTTAGTTTCTCTTAGCCTCATACCTTTTACCTTAAACTTGTCCTGTAGACATTACACATTTCTGAAGAGGTCCCCAAGGGGGCATGCATAAGCGCACAAGCATGCCTACCGTCCCTGTCTTACTGTCCACATTTATATGTACTCTTTTTATGTGTTTATGGCTATGTTTTGCTTATTTATATCCATTTATTTGTGCCATTTTTTCATGTGTTTTCATACTTGTTTCCTTCTCCTTGTTGGCAAACAAACAAACAAATGGTGACCTGAAAGTCAGCATGATTATACAGAAGATCTAGAGTCCAGGGGTGTCAAACTGGCTGCTAACTGGATGCGTCATTCCCGGGCCACGCCCACCCCAGCTCTGTGAATGGAAAAAAATGACATAATACGTCAAGTGATGGCAACATGATGCAGTGAGTTTGACACCTTTGATCTAGACAGATTTTAGAAGTGGACTAAAATTAGAATTGAACAGAGATCTGGATAGGGGAAATATTGGGCACATGTACATTGAAGAACAGTGCAGGGTTTATTTTGGCAGTACACATGGGCAAAGGATCTGAATATGTTTGTCAACAGTGTTAATTGTGAGCTGGCAGAATAATGCAGCAGCTAAAAAGACAAACATTAGTTTGGAGTACATTAGCAGGATAATAGTGTCCAGCTGGCTGAAAATAAGAAAATTAATAAATATCAGATAATAAATAATTGCCATAGTCTAGGTTTTTCATATGCTTTCTACTGGCCTCCAGAACTATGAATTAATATGGAAACTTTACAGAGGACGATATGGAAACTAATGAGAAAAAGTGGTTCCTAATTGAGGATTGACTCATTTGAAAGGCCCTAAATCTCTTTTATATCTAGAACCTTTCTGAGGCCATCGCATGAGCACTGAAACAAGTACAACACTGGAAAGAAATATATCTTGGGGAATGGATGCAAGAAGTAGAATTCAGAAAGCAAAGCAATCCTGCAGAATAGTTAGAAAGTTTCTGCAACTCCAGCATAAGTGAAAATTGGGGTGGAGGAATTTTAAAAATCCATCTAATCCTATGCTTAATGGATGATTCCCTGAATAGGTTTTAGTTGTCCCTGTTGTCCCTGTATTTTGTCATCCAGAAGCATTGTACAAGTCCCAGAAAAATAAAGAACTTTTCATTTTTTTTGTCAGTTGAACAAACAATAAGCAAATGTCTTTAAAATGAGTAGACACAAGAGGAAAGAAGGAAGGAAGGAAGGAAGGAAGGAAGGAAGGAAGGAAGGAAGGAAGGAAGGAAGGAAGGAAGGATTTTGGAATAAAATTTGATAGCACTATAAACTTTTTAAATCTTCTCCCAGTTAGAGGCCATGTGTTGTAAAAATAAAATTGGATTTCTATTTGGAAGCCTTGCTGTTTTGAAGCAAAAGGAAATGTGGTTGTCCCCCTTGAGATAGGAGTGGCAATGTCACTCATGATAAATCTATTGTGTAAAAGAAAAGAGGATAATTTTCTTACCTAATAGGTTCCTTCACACAAACACATTGCTGATTTTTTAAATAAAATGCACTGCATCACTCTTTTTAATGTAAGATCACTTTCCTCAAAAAGGGAGATCCAGATGATGACTGAATAATCAGACGGTGATGAGAAGACAAAAATTGGTGTGTGTTTGTTATGAATAAACCCATCCCATGGGCATTTAAAGCATCAGCTGCAGATGTGGCACTCCAGTCAATCAGATGCACGTCTGCCTCATGTCAACTATGCTCTTTGGACTCTGTCTTTTTGCTCTTATAAATTTCCTGTCAGTTGTTTTGCATAAATAATTCAAATAAATGGGTTTGGTCATTGCGAGCTACCAATTATGACAGTGCCAGCACTATCACTCATTACCCTAGTGTCAGCTCTTCTATTACATATCCCCAGATTACAGATTTAAAAATCCCATCACTTAGTTTTAGCTCAAGGTCTAAAACATGTTTTCCACTTTGATTGTCAACTCTGGCAAAAAAGGAATTAGAAAAAGAAAAAAAAAACTTTGCTGGGCTAGTTTTATTTTAGATATTTGGATCCAAGGCTCAATTTCAGAATTAGAAATTATATATTTAAAGTTTTTGCTTTATGCACATAGTGACTCAACTTACTAGATATCAAGAAATAACTACTTTTTTCTTGAGAAGAAATACTACTTAATTTATGTTTTCAAAAATGTGAGCTCTCCACTTCTAATGACTTAAAACTGGAGACTTTTGCCACAGAAATTTGATCATGCATAATTCTTAACCCTTCATTTTCAAGCATCTATGATAATCATAATTAAAATCTGAAAAACATTGATTTTGGTATTCATAAATATATGGATTTATAAGGTGCTTGTATTGAGAAGAATTGAAGGAGGATATAAAGGCTGGGTGAAACCAGGCTTAATAGCAGTAACTGTGAGAGGGATCTTGGAGTCTTAGTGGACAACCAATTAAATATGAGCCAACAGTGTGTGGCACAGCCAAAAAAGCCAATGCAATTCTAAATTGCATTAACAGATGGATAAAATCAAGATCAAGGGAGGTACTAATACCACCCTATAAAGCCTTAGTAAGACTACACCTAGAATACTGCATCCAGTTTTGGTCACCACACTATAAAAAGATGTTGAGACTAGAAATAGTGCAGAGAAAAGCAACCAAGATGATTAAGGGCCTAAAACATATGATGAACGGTTGCAGGAACTGAGCATGGCTAATCTAGTGAAGAGAAGGACCAGGGAAGACATGATAGCAGTGTTCCAATATTTAAGGGGCTGCCACAGAGAGGAGAGGGGTCAAGATATTTTCCAAAGCACCTGAAGGCCAGATAAGGAATAATGGATGGAAACTCACCAAGGTGAGAAAATCAACCTAGAAATAAGGAGGAACTTTCTGACAGTGAGAACAATCAACCAATGGAACAGCTTGCCTTCGGAAGTTGTGGCAGCTTCATCACTGGAAGCTTTTAAGAAGAGACTAGACTGCCATCTGTCAAAAATGGTGCATGGTCTGCTTGGGTTGAACTAGATGATTACAAGGTCCCTTCCAACTCTGTTAATCTGTAATTTGTATCAGGATATCACTGAACTTCACCAACTACTTGATCTCGGCCTGTATTCATAGTAGGTGCCCCTTCCTGTGAGCAAGAATCTGAAACGTGAAATTCATGATATCAGTGCAAATGCTTTAATATGATGGGCAAAGGAAATTTGGAGTCATGCAAATAGTCATTGTGTGCCACCCTCATAGGTTCACCACAAACAAGATGGCGGAGTTCTAATCACCCTTACAAAAGGAAAGCTGACTGCAACTTTTTTCTAGCTGCATTCAAAGTATCAGGGGCTATGATAAAGAAACAGGCAGGATTTTTTTAAAAATATAAACTGAATTAAAATTGAAATTTAATTTTATTTAATATTGGTGCTTCCCAGATACTCAATAATTTTCTCATTGCATCAGTTTAATTCAATGACAACTTTTGCAGAGTTGGTGGAAGTCACACTTAAGTCTTCCTGGGCTGCAATGTGGCCTAGAAACCCTCAGATAAGCAACTTGAGATGGCTAAAACTAAAGCATTCTTTGAGATTTTACAAAGCAGGAGCACCTATTGGGAAACAGGTTCCTCCTATGTATTTGCAAATAAATAGAGGGGACAGTGTTGTGGTGTGAATTGCTACTGTGCTTCTTTCCAAGAGAAATTTGGCTCTGTGGGTAACAGGATTAACAGGATGCAACTCAGTTTTAATCAAGTTTGCAGGTGTCGAAGAGGCAGAGGAAATCAAAATGATTGCTGCACCCACATAGTCACACCTTATATTTTTAATTTGCATTTTATACACAATGCATGTGAAAAAGCAATGGAGTTTTTTGTTGCAAATTATTGCCACCATCTTGATTTTTTTGAAAAACACATCGCTGCCAATTTGGGAAAAAACCCTGATGCTGATTTTTGTTTTTAATTTAATATTTGCCCTGAACATTTAACATAAGTCTTGCTAGATACTCTTGTTAATTAATTAACATATAACAAAATACCAAGCAAATAGTAATAGAATTATTGCTTAGCCAGATTACATCTTTTCTGTTGTCTCAATATATTTTTGTTCTTCAATTTTTTTGAATGACAGCAATGACACTGGTGGTTGCTTCCATGCTTTGTTGGATTGTCTTTGAATCTGTCTCTCTCCACAACCACCACCATACACACAAAAAGACAAAGGCAAAATGCGGTGGTTGACAGCCTCTGAAAAGGAATCTAGTGAAGATACCACGTCAGTTGGTCTATTGGTAAATTGTTTATGTTTTGTACCATGGAAGCACCTGTATATCTTTTTAGAATCCCATGGTAGTCTTATTAAGTATTTATACCAAAGTGATGGCCAACTCTTTGGAATGGAAATACTTCTACACATATTCTCCAGTCTACCTTGAGATTAAGCTATCCCCTTCCCTAATTTGCTGTTGAAGTAGGATAAGCTTTAGTGGGTCAGAACTTCAACCAAGCATGTTTAGGCTGAACTAAAGAAAGCCAGTAGTCTTGGGAAGTTGTGGGAGATTTTTCAATGGAGGTTTGTAAGGGCTAGTTCAGTGTGGCTAACCTTTTTATAAAGGTGTGCCAAAATTGTATGTGCATGCTGTTCTGCACGTTCACATGCCCACCCACCTGCACATATGCACATGACACCACCACCACCACCTGCACATGCGTGCATGACCCTCTGTGCGGGGAGGGGGGAATTTTCACCCTCCCCAGACTCTGGAGCCTTTCATGAAGCCTGGGGAAGGCAAAAACAGCTTCCCCCAGCCCTCTGGAAGGCCGAAAAGAAACTGGCCAGCATGCATGCATGCTGAGGACTGCCATGCCAGCAAATATGGCTCCATGTGCCACCTGTGGCACGCCTGCCATAGGTTCACCATCACAGGGCTAGTTCATTCATTTTAATGGATGGTCTTTACAACTTGCCACAAGTTGTGTATATAACATAGCTGCTTCCTGACAAATCCGTCACTGTAGAGTGATCTTTACATATTCCCCTTCAATCTAAGAGACAAAAAGATTTTTTTTTTTGTGATATTGTAGGTTTGATATGAGTATGGAAATATAACTGCACTTTGAAATCTATACTGTCACTATTCTCATTGTTCAGTTGCTTAGGTGTTTCCTATTATTCATGAACATGCTGTTTTTCAGGCTTCACAACTTTAAGATGAGTGAATTTAAACTCCAAGAATTCCCCAGCCAGCAAACAAGGGCAAACATGAAATGCTGGCTGGGGAAATATGAGATTTGTAATCCACACAGTTGCCAAGTTTGAAATACATTGAAATAATCAGTATCATTTCCACCACTTTTGTCTATCAATAATTGCTTCTTTGAGTTCTTGTCAGCTTTTGTTAGTAATCATAGTATCCACCCACCTCATTTTGGATCAGCTTTTTTTCATCCTCAGAGTCTTTTCCAATGACTCTTGCCTATGGATCACATATCCAAAATAGCTAAGCTTTTCTTGTTAGTGTAAAAAAATCTGATCATACTAAATAGAATTATTGCTCTTATTACTGTACAAGGTATTCTCAACCCTTTTCTCCAATGCTGCAGTTATTAAACTACAAGTAAATACATTTACATTTACAGGATAAATATATAAAGTACAGGTAAATATATTATACACTATGAAATAATTGTTATATATTTTCCAAAGTCATCTAGTGTTTTAAGATATGAATTTGCTGTTCTACTGTTGAGATTTTACCTGCATGATCCGCTAAACATGGTATGAACATGCCTGATATTTTTAAAATAAGTACCAGTTTAAGTATTTTTTTAATGACATATCCTTCTCATGTTGTCTTTGTCTCACTTCTATCCCACAGCTGAGGGTGCTTAAATCAACTTTAGCTGTTCCAGTTTTAACTACTGTTGTCCCTTTTTCTTGGACACAATGTTGGCCATAGTTACAATCTAATATACTTCATCTAAAGAATGTTTGCAATGTAGTCAGGGATGAAGTCTGCCTAGCTGCTACTGACCACAGTTGCAGGCACAACCCATCTCCTATGGTCATTGAGAACTGCCTTTTCTGGACATTTTGGCTTCAGCTGCAGAAAGTGTTGGACACCTGGCTTCTGTAGAGGCACCTATTCACATATCGGGTAACCAACACATTCCAAAGGCTTGTCAGATTTTATGAAGGTTTCTCAATTTGTCACTCTTTTGAATGACTAAAAAGTGCAAATGGAATTAAGTTAAACTAGATATAAGAGTCCCATGTTCAGAAGTAGTTCAGCTGACAGGCCAGTGATCTGCTAATCAGGTAACTTGACATATGGCAAAATATGGTCTTTATGAGTACCTACCTGTAGTTGCCCAATCCCAGTCCTTCTTACATTAGGAAAGGTGGTTAAGGATTGATTTAACCTGGGAAATTCATCAAGCACTTTCCTTAATTTGTTCTGTATCAAATCAGTAAGGATGCTCCCAATCAGTCTCCAAATTATTGTAGAGGAATATAGTTTGGACAATCAGACTGACAGAAGTCATGCTGACACACTTTCTATTGGCTAAGATGGCCATTTGGAAGAGCCCTGAAAGTTGGAGTATGAAACATTCTAATTCTCTGCGTTTGAGCAATTGCAATGCATTGTCCAATATGAAACCTTGAATCTGAGATTGATAAGAAGATCAATAGCCATCTCCAAAATACTCAACAGTACAGTCTGCTCTTCTTTCACAAAAGAGACAAGTCTTTTCCCTTTTCCGTACAAAGTTATTGAGAAAAAGAAGCAGAACTTTCCTACCCTAATTTACGTCTGTATTGGGGTCTCTTTTGCAAACAAATGATTTGTTCTGTTAGTTTAAGGTATTCTAAATATATTTCACTAATCAGAACTCAGGGCACTTTGTTGTTGGGATGAACTGGTCTCAGTCCAAATAGTTCTCAGAAGTCTGTTATCCAGCATGATAGGAATGGCAAGAACTGGATTTTCTAACAATTCCTCTCCACTTTTTCTTTCCTTTTAAAGGTCAGCAATAAGAATCATGTTGCAAATCTTTTTCTGAATAGCTCACTTCTAATAATATATATCTGCTTTTTTAAAAATGTTAGATAGAATGGATCTGATTAGCTTTAATAACCCTGATTATAGATAGGATATGGAAGGATATTTTAGTTACTGAAGCATCTAGCTGTAATAGAGCAAATATGCTGTCTATTGCTTTGTGCCTAGGATGGGAGAGGGGGAAGACTGAAGTCTGAATGAGTCATTGACCTTTGTTCTCAAGCCTGAATTGCAATTCTGCCGCTATTAAATGGTGCTTTGCGGACCACTCAGTCAATGCTGGTCAATAAGCCATTAGTGCCATCATTGCTAGTGTGTCACACTCAGGCCTGAAGAGTGTGATTAGTTCTATTATCAAGACCTTTTTAGCCCCCTTGTCCAGGCTCATTCTGTGTCTCTGAAAGAATTATTTTTATACTCTATTCATTCAAGGAAAATGCAGAGCTTTAAGGGTGGTTTATATTTAGCGAGCCAGAAAATTTATCAGATGCTGAGAGTTCAAATTGCATTTCCAATGAGAAGTCATCTAAAGTACTGTATTGTCAATCTGGAATGGGGACCTAGTAGACTTCAAACTACAACTCCCAGCACTCCCTTTTAGCCTAGCCCAGGAAGCATGCTGGGAATTATAGTTTACCAAAATCTCGCAGTCCACCAATTTTACATCCCTATTCTAAGTTACAGAAAAGGAATACAAAAGTTTTTAGGGGTCAGCTCTGCATGAGTTCTTGTGTATGCATGCAAGTGTGTCAATCCTATGAAGTGGACCAGATTGGGAAACTGAATCTGCAAAAAGACTAGAACTATGCTTTATTGCAAGCATAATCTCACAAGTCTATCTGAATTTTCCCTTCTTCTTCTACCCCATGGAGTCTGCAAAGAATATAGTATAGATAATCCTATTCCCTCAAGCATGAAAGCCCCACAATTCTGAAAATATAAACCAGCGGAACATATGCAAATTTAAGCAACAATGATCAATCTGAAGATATGTTAACAGTCCTGTGGTCTTCAGAATTCCACTTAAAATGTTGTGAGGAATCCAAATTAAAGAATCCCTGCCAAAGTCTATACAACTGTGAATACATCCAGCAATAGGGGGGGTCACCACAGGGAAATCACTCAGAATACTGTTCCATTGTCAAAGTGCTCTTACAATTAGAATATTAGCTCTCCCGTCTGATTTAGGTCCTGAGAAAAATGGGGTTATTGTTGTAAAAGAGAAGAACCTGAGCGACTCCATTTTTACATTTTACCTAATGCAAGCAGCACCTTTGTAACACATTAAATTAAGACCTTATATAGAGGTCTTAATTTAGGGGTAGGGGTAAAACAAGGCTATAAAGTTGATGGAGGAAAACCAGGCCAGATCAGCCTGACGTTACTGGAAACAACAAGAGTCAGTTTCCAGAAGCTGATGCAAGGGGATTGATTGTCTTGGTATGGTCCTATTATATCTTCTTATGTTGAAAGAAGTTGAGGTGAATTCCGCAAGGAGATTTTGGGTCTGGAAACCATTCAACAAGTTGCCAAGATATTGTATAACACAAAATTGTATAACACAGACATATAAAGAGGTAGACTATCACTCCAAAATGTATTTAAACCTTGTTTAACACGAGTTTCACACCAGTGGTGGGTTCCTACCAGTTCAGACTGGTTCAGCCAAAGCAGTAGTGGTTTGGCGGCCTGGATCACTGGAACCAGCCACGACCAAGGCCTGTCACACCCCAAAATCAGTTCTCTGGGTGGTGGCGTAGGCTCTGCCATCTTGTGTTTTGCTTCTGCGGAGGTGGCAGAACAATTTTTATTGAACTGTGCATGCACGCACAATGCACATAAAGTGCGTGCTGCATGTCCATGAGCAAACTAGCAGTAGTGACTGCCGGAACCCACCCCTGTTTACACTCCTGATTTAAAGGATTATCTAATTGTGTTGTTCCAACAGCTTCATTGGTTACATTCTGTTTTCTAACATAGTTCAAAGGGCTGTATATGACCTGTAAAATTCTACCCAACACTGTTGAAATATTTACCCAGGTAAACTGGCTAGGAAAGAGGTTAGATATTGGTCTTGTTCCTTTACCAAGTTCCTAGAAAAAAATCTTAATAGAAATTGCTGTTGGATTATGGAACTATCTTCTAAAGAATGGTTAGCCATCCCAGTTACTCTGTTTGTTGACAAAAGTATTTATTTATTTATTTATTTCAAAAAATGTAAACACTTCTTAAAAAATTAAAATTTAGATCTAGTACAATTAGCATCTATTGAAAAATACTGCCAAGTCATCAGCAATATATATAAGCTAAATAACTGTATAACATGCATATACACTTTCAACAAGTAAATTAATCTACTGTATTTTTTAAAAAAAATATTCAATAAAAAACATTATATACTAAACCATTTAAGGGGAGAAAACTAGGGGAAAATACTATCCTACAGAAACAAAAATCCAAAGAAAAGAAAAAATAAAATAACCAAACAAAACTGTAAAATGCAGACATAAAAACATATAAATTACTGTATATCTAATGCTGAATATGAAAGAAAATATTAAAAATCAGGCTATTCAAATTATATAGCCCTTTAGTTTCTAACATAGTTAGAAATTATGATTTAGGTATTTTAGTATAGTTAAGGTTGAGTAGGTGAAATACATATTTAATGTTCAACTCAAAATATTAAACATACTGAGAACCTTGAAAATGTTTCTTGATTCGTGAATGAAATTCGATGGTTAGCTGGTCTCATTTATTCATTCATTTTCCCCATTTTGGAGACGAATTCACCTTCAACAACCATATTATTTAAAACTCCTTCTCCAGCCTGGTACTTTCCAAATGGGTGAGAATGGCAATTGCCATAATTCCTATTTGGCATGGCTCAATTTCAGATATCTAGAGAACGTAAGGTAAGAAAATGAAAGTCCACTTGGATCAATAGTTTATACTTAAAGTGGGAAACCCTGAACAAAGACATGGTGACTAAGGGTTTGACCACAGATATTTCCTCCTGTAAGGTGGGATGTCTCCTTATTCCTCCTAGAGAGACTCTCTTCCCTTCCATTCATGATTTCACCACAGTATCACTGCTTTCTGATTTATAAGTATGTCCCACCCCACAAAATGGCTTTGACTGTAAAAAGGACATTCTCTTTACATTCTCCATGAAGAAGACTATGTCTTTCAGCAATTCCATATATGACATGCACAGAGCATGAAGATCAAACAACTATTTCCAAAAAAATCCCCAACTCTATGACCATCAAAAAGCATTTGTCCTTTTTCTCCTTTCACTTGGAAAAAAAATATTCCTGTTCTTTGAACTCTGGAGCATCCACTTCATTCAAGGAGATTCTGAACAATATCCAATTGAATCAGTAACCCGTCTATGAGAATAAAATAAAATCTGAAACAGTGCAGCCTTCCTTTATGAAATCAAGATAACTTTTAACAAAGCAGATCATGAATGAACAGGAAAAATCCTGAAGTTGTTTCTCAGAATATACCCTTTTATGAAGCTGTGCAATTTTTATTACATACAGAGATAGCCAAACTAGACTCTTTTGGTCACATGTTTTAAAATGTAAACAATTTTTCTTACAGTTGATAGACCTTTAAAGAATATTTAAAGATTCCACTTGAAGCTCTTATTTAACTATGAGGACTTACTTCATGATGGGTTAAGCCTAATAACAATGAATGTTAAATCTTTTATTCCAGACATAACTAGACATTAGCAATCATTTCCATCTTCATTCAGCAGAGTTCAATTCAAGCTTCCTTGACTTGCAGGAAATCCTTGTCATGCTTCATAGTTCATATTTAGGCATATCTGAACCAAATAAATTCTTTTTAAGGCAGTGATCAGCAAACAGAAACACAAATTTTAGACATGGGATATGAACAGAGGATAGACTAGAAAAACATTATTAGCTTGGCAAAGCTGAGGGGAGTAGTGTAAGGAGGAGAAAATCAATACAACGTAAGAACAGGATCAAAGATAGCAAGAAGGTGCTTTGAAGAGCTGTGAGTTGTTAGTAGAGATAGTTTGAGGTGACCAACATTTGTCAATGCAGTTACCCAGAATGTAACCCCTTTTGGGGGCACTTAGCTAACTTGTTTAGCTCAACTGAAAATCTACAAACTTGTTCCAAGAATTTAAGTTTCCAGAAGCTCTATCAAGCAAGTTGGCTAACAACCGAGGCCCAAAAACATGTATCAGGACAAAAATGTGCCTCATGCTTAACTCAAGTCTGCATCAGTTTACAATCCCAACTAGAATGTTTGGAAGATCTGCAGAGCCACAAATTGGTTACTATTGTAATGTTCTGCTGTAATCTATTTTCCAATCTTAGCCAGGAATACCTGTTTAGAAAAGCTTGCCAGGCCTGATTTTGGAACTAATTAGAAAGAGGACGCCAAGATCCATCTGTAAATAGAAATAACACAAAGCAGAGGGGCTCAATTCTGGAAAATGTTACAAAATTCCTCTCAGCTTTGGCAATTTTCTTCAGTAATTTTCAGGACAGCCTTTATCAGCTAGAGAGGTATTAAATTACAGCAAAAAAAAAACTTGCTGGAAAGATGAAAAGCAAAATATTCTTGGTCCCATATATTGAAGATATTTTTTAAAAAAAAATGGTTTCCATTCTTTGTGAAAACAAAAGATATCTTATTCCCTCTGATATACATTCCAGAACTCTAAAGAAAATGGCTTTTCAATACTTGGGAATTTTTGAGAGAACTGAACGTATCTTGACAGCACCACACTGAGAAAATGAAAATAGCACAATCTATTCTTAATACTATTTTGAATATTTCCAAGCAATGCTTACCAAATTCTAAGTACTGGTAAATTATATTCATGTCTCAGAGTAAAATAAATGGGAATGATAGATCAGCAGCAAAGAAGGAATATATTCATAAGGAAAATAAATCAAATAGGACATTCTGAGTTGAAGTTTAGCCATAGATATTTATTGTAAATCTTTTCCCTTGGTTTTCAGTTGTAAGACAGGAATATAGGTGCTCTTTCTCTTTGTCTATGAGCATTCAAATATTCTTAAACCTTAAATGTATTGAGTAAGGTACATGATAAGGAGCATTTCTACTTTTTCCACTTCTTCATTTTGTCAGAAAACCTGTCTTATGTTTCTTGCATAGCAGCAAATAGTTGTATTTACTATTTCCTCCCCATCCTGAGAAATAACTGTAGCAAATATTGCTTTGGTACAACCCTCCAAGAAAGTGGAGGTGATTTGTAACATGTGACAACAAAAGGTGGCATATTGGGGAGAAATAGGGAAAAGTTGAAATCTAGAAGATCCAGTATTTTTGATCACCAAATACTTATGTGGCATATTTATTTTTCATTCTTTTGAAAGCAGATGGGAATGATTATATAAAAAAAGAGTGGGATACCAAGGGAGAAAGCCAAAAACATAAAAATAAAACCCACAATCACACTTTTATTCTCAACAAAATAAACCCAGGCAGATTTAGAAAGGAGTGATTCATCTACCATGTCCAATATCTTTCTCCACAATACAAAGTCATTGGGATAATTAAATAATTCTAAATTTCCTGAACTACTACGGCACTTCTTGCTTCTCTGTAATTCTTATTTCAAGTCCCTTTTTTTCTTTTTTTAAAGGCTAAATGTATCAGTTTTCTTAAATTCTGATAATGTAATTATATCACAACAAATATAAGAAGTGAAGTTATGCCAAAGTATTGATGAAAAGAGAAAAATGTTGTCATTTGGGTGAACATATTAAATGTTACATATTATATAATCTTGAAATGCAGGATTTCCAAGCTATAATTATTCTACAGTTAAATGATGCTTGCAATGACATTGGTTCAGCTTTCTAAATAATTCCCAGAGTACTTGACAGTAAATATTTAAACAGCTGGAAGAATCATTGAAGAAGAATTTTATCTGAACCATAATCTTAAGAAAAATGCTGTGAAGTAATTTTGATGACAATCTAATTTGAGAATTACCAGATTAAACAGGGATTATAGTGATGAAATACAGAGAAGTCCTAGCTAATCTGAAGACAAGATACTGGCAGACACTAATCCAATTTCAGCTTTTATTACTCTTTCAACTTCATTGCCTCTTTGACCAAGTTACCGGTAGTATATGCAGTATTCCTTTGCTTAATTTGCACATCTATCCCAAATTCCAATTTCAGGAACAAAATAAGCAAATAGTAAGATTCTTCTAAATTGAGTAGGGTTATATAATATCATGGGACACAGTGGCTCAGTGGCTAAGATGCTGAGCTTGCCAATCAGAAAGGTCGGCAGTTCAGCGATTTGAATCACCAGCGCCGCATAATGGAGTGAGGTCCGGTTATTTGTCCCAGCTTCTGAGCCCCTAGCAGTTCGAAAGCATGTAAAAATGCAAGTAGAAAAATAGGGACTACCTTTGGTGGGAAGATAACAGCGTTCTGTGCACCTTCGGTATAGGTATAAGATGCACTGGAGTATAAGATGCACCAAGATTTTGAAGAGGCAATTTTTTTTTAAAAGGTTTTGCATTCTGCAGACCTCCCAAAAATGGCCCGTTTTTTGTCAAAAAAAAAAGGGCATGCATAGCCTTTAGGAGGCTTATCGAGTGCTTCTGGGGGCCTGGTGGGCAAAAGCAAACAAAAAATGCCCATTTCTTTGCTCATTTTTGCCCTCTCCAGGCCCCAGGAGCACTCTGGAAGCCTTCTAAAGGCTATGCACGGCCATTTTTGCAAAGGAGACAGGGTTTCAGGAAGCAAAAAAATGCAGTATTCAGTGTATAAGACACACCCAGTTTTTCACCCTCTTTTTTGAGGGAAAAAAGGTTTATCTTATACTCCAAAAAATACGGTAATCTGCTGGACACATGACCACGGAGATGTCTTCGGACAGAGCTGGGCTTGTCAGCCTTGAAACAGAAATAAGCACCACCCCCTAGAGTTGGGAACAACTAGCATATATGTGTGAAGGGAACCCTTACCTCATATAATATCTGTAAATAAGATGCTAACATATCAAATTTCAAAAATATTCGCACCAAATGCCTAATAACATTCTGTGAATTCATCCTTAAAATGGGTAGAGGATTCAGAGCACAAAACTGGAATAACAATACTTATATGGTTGTGTATTTCCTTCAGTAGGAAAGACCTTCAGACTTCCTTATCTACTGAGGCCTGTTGATTATGAGTTCTTTTTTTACAGACAGTTCTCTGTTCTGATTTGTAAATTTGCATATTTTAAAAAAACTTTTTTTGTGTAATTCATAGCATTTGGTAGTCTAGGAGATTTGTTTAGTATCTTTTCTTTAAGTATTAGATGAAAGATCCTAGTGCTTTAAGAAAGACAATGCCCATAAGGAGTGCAAAGGAGATCAAAGTGATGCAAGCAGTATCCCAAGGTATATTGAAATTTCCAGGTCTTTTCCGTATGCATCATGTCATTTATACAGAGTGTCCTTGAGTTGCAACTACAATTGAGACCAAATTTGTGTTGTTACTGAGATACTGGAGTGTGTTTTGCTCCATTTTATGACCTTCGTTGCTACATTATTAAGTGAATCATTGCAGTTATTAAGTTAGTAACATGGTTGTTAGGTGAACCTAGCTTCCCCATTGACTTTGTCAGAAGGTTGCAAAACATGTTCACATGACCCAGGGACACTGCAGTCATTATAAATATGAATACCAAGCATCCAAATTTTAATCATGTGACCATGGATATACCGTAATGGTTATAAGTGTGAAAGTCGTAAGTCACTTTTTTCAAAGTTGCTGTGCAACTTTGAATGATCAGAAAACAAATTGCTCTAAGGCAAGAATCTACGTATATATCCTAAAAGGTGGGAAACATGTTCAGATTGATTAATCAGATTGATTTCATGAGAGGTTGTATCATCTACAACAACACAGTACCACATTACATTTTCAGCATAGAAGATGCTAAAGTAGGAAAGCAGAAGTATGGGTCCTCTTTGTCTAAGATAAATTACAAGGCTTTGGTTGATGTTTCTGAAGACTGAAGTTAATATTTAGCATAAAATTTAAAGTGATGTCTGATTTGAAATAAGAATTGGATTTTTAGTAGGATAGAAATTATTCCTAGCATATACAGGTGAAACTCGAAAAATTAGAATATTGTGCAAAAGTTCATTTATTTCAGTAATGCAACTTAAAAGGTGAAACTAATATATGAGATAGACTCATTACATGCAAAGCAAGATAGTTCAAGCCGTGATTTGTCATAATTGTGATGATTATGGCTTACAGCTGAAAACCCCAAATCCACAATCTCAGAAAATTAGAATATTGTGAAAAGGTGCAATATTCTAGGCTCAAAGTATCCCACTCTAATCAGCTAATTAAGCCATAACACCTGCAAAGGGTTCCTGAGCCTTTAAATGGTCTCTCAGTCTGGTTCAGTAGGAATCACAATTATGGGAAAGACTGCTGACCTGACAGTTGTGCAGAAAACCACCATTGACACCCTCCATAAGGAGGGAAAGCCTCAAAAGGTAATTGCAGAAGAAGTTGGATGTTCACAAAGTGCTGTATCAAAACACATTAATAGTTATGTGGAAGAAAAAAGTGTGGAAGAAAAATAGCAGTAGACTTATATACCGCTTCATAGGGCTTTCAGCCCTCTCTAAGCGGTTTACAGAGAGTCAGCATATTGCCCCCAACAATCTGGGTCCTCATTTTACCCACCTCGGAAGGATGGAAGGCTGAGTCAACCCTGAGCCGGTGAGATTTGAACCGCTGAACTGCTGATCTAGCAGTAGCCTGCAGTGCTGCATTTAACCACTGCGCCACCTTGGCTCTTGCACAAGCAGCAGGGATGACTGCAGCCTGGAGAGAATTGTCAGGAAAAGGCCATTCAAAGTGTTGGAGACTTTCAAAAGGAGTGGACTGAGGCTGGAGTCACTGCATCAAGAGCCACCACACACAGACGGATCCTGGACACAGGCTTCAAATGTCTTATTCCTCTTGTCAAGCCACTCCTGCAGCCGTCTACCAGAAGATTTTGGAGCACTTCATGCTTCCTTCCGCAGACGAGCTTTATGGGGATGCTGATTTCAAGCAGGACTTGGCACCTGCCCACACTGCCAAAAGCACCAAAACATGGTTCAATGACCGTGGGATTACTGTACTTGATTGGCCAGCCAGCAATCTCACCTGACCTGAACCCCATAGAGAATCTATGGGGCATTGCCAAGAGAAAGATGAGAGACATGAGACCGAACAATGCAGAAGAGCTGAAGGCCGCTATTGAAGCATCCTGGTCTTCCATAACACCTCAGCAGTGCCACAGGCTGATAGCTTCCATGCCATGCCGCATTAAGGCAGTAATTGCTGCAAAAGGGGCCCAAACCAAGTACTGAGTACATATGCATGCTTATACTTTTCAGAGGTCTGATATTGTTCTATGTACAATCCTTGTTTTATTGATTGCATGTAATATTCTAATTTTCTGAGATTGTGGATTTGGGGTTTTCATGAGCTGTAAGCATAATCATCACAATTATGACAAATCACGGCTTGAACTATCTTGCTTTGCATGTAATGAGTCTATCTCATATATTAGTTTCACCTTTTAAGTTGCATTACTGAAATAAATGAACTTTTGCATGATATTCTAATTTTTCGAGTTTCACCTGTATATAACAGCATTCCTTTTATAAAGTTGTTATTGCTATAGTTGTTGTTCTATATTTTAAAGTTTTTATTGTGCTTAATAATACCGTATATACTCGAGTATAGGCTGACCCGAATATAAGCCGAGGCACCTAATTTTACCACAAAAAACTGGAAAAGTTATTGACTTGAGTATAAGCCTAGGGTGGGAAATGCAGCAGCTACCGGTAAATTTCAAAAATAAAAATAGATAACCAATAATGTTTTTGAATATTTATTTCAAAGAAAAACAGTAAACTAGCGGTGTATTCAATGAAATACTTCACTCACCTCATGATGCTGATGTCCCGCTGTGATGATGATGTCCCGTGCAGCCGCGGGAGCGATGTCCCGCCTCCTATGACACACGGCACAGTGATTCCTATCATTGGATCACTGTACCAGAGGGGGTGGGACATCGCTATGTGGCTGCTTGCCATAACAAGGAGGAGGTGGGACATCGTTGCAGAGCGGCAGGAGGGGGAGGAAGGGGAATTGTAAGACAGCCCTGCATTACATTAGAACGTGAGGAGGGGGGATGGTGCGGTGCGCGCTGCGCGGCAAACTGACACAGAGGGAGGGGAAACTCACAGGGGCACTGGGCCATTCACGAGTGTCACCCAGCGGCATGGCCCCGCCCCTTTTTCTCCTCCATTTCGGGCAAATTTTTCACTGACTCGAGTATAAGCCGAGGCGGCTTTTTTCAGCCCAAAAAGTGGGCTGAAAAACTAGGCTTATACTCGAGTATATACAGTATCCACTATGTCACAACATACGTTTTGTGTGTGTGAGGAGTATCATTTTGCTGTATCATCCTGTGCAATGTTGAAGAAACATGGAGGTAGGGCATAAAAGAACACAGAAAGCATGGATTGGACCTTCCGACCAAGTCTGCAAACTAAGTTCCAGGAGGAACTGTTCAAGGATATGGGGTATGTTTAGCTTGCAGAAGAGGTGATTGAGAATACATATGATAGTAATCTTCCAAGTATCTGAAGGTTTTTACCAAGAGGAGGTAATAGATCTTTCCTCTGTTGCTTAGAGGGTAAACAAGAAGCATTGAGTTGAAACTACAGGGAACAATGTTCATGCTTGACATCAGAAAGATGAAATGCATTGTCATATATCATGTGAGCTCAGTGAAATGGAGAACATATGACATGCTGTCTTTTACAAGAGCCAGATAGTTGTATATCAAAGATTTTATAGTTGATCCTGCATTGAACATAGAGTTGGACTAGATCAATGGTTCCCAATCTTTATGACTTGGCAGCCGATGAGGGGGCGAGAGGGGAACCAGCCCATGTAAGTGATGGCCAATGCACAAGTCACCTGCATGCCGGGCTGCCACTTGTGCAAGTTGAGATGTGCAAGTGCACATGTGGCCTGGTTCTGAATAGGCCATGGCCTGGGGGGGGGGGGACCCTGGAATAGATGACTTCTATGGTCTCTTCCAACTCATTCAGTGGGAGTCTTTTTTTCATTCTATAATTCTGTAGCACTTCCTTTCCATTCCCCTTTTTGGAATCTCAGGCTGTAAGACAACACACTGAGTGCAATTTGGAAGATGACTGGAAGGCAACCAGGCATGGGATTTATGGGTCAGCAAAACAAATAAACTTGAGGTTGGGACAGTGTTGACTGTAATCGCCAACAGGGCAAGATCCCAAATCTTCCCTCCTGTTTTTATATTAGTCTCCAAGACTGACTATTCCTAGAGTCAAGAAAATAAGAGAGAGAGAGATTGTATAATAGAACATATAATGTATAACACATGTGAACTGCTTTTTTAAAATTCTAGAGTTGGACCTAGTTTTTTTATTATTATTTAATTTTTACTCTAGGAAAATCAGGGAGAAAAAACCCTCCAGAAGTTGGAGGAATTTCATGGATAAAATTCTTATAGCTTGCTGTGTAATATGTAGTTATAATTTATCTATATTACACAATTATCCTAATTTCTATGGCAACAATACTATATTTAACTACCGTGACAACTTAGAGTTTTACTTTTTTTAACATTTGCTTCATAAATGTGGTCTCTATAGTCTGACATTAATTGAATGGCATTGATTTTAGGAAAAATAGGAGCAGAACACTAGATGATGGTCAATATCTGGGGAAAAAAAGTTTAAAAGTTTACAGCAAAACAAGGCTCATAAATGTCAAGGTTGATAAAAAGCGAAGTACAATTTACAAAATGCTACATAAAGAAGCTAAATAAAACAATGACCTAAAGAACAATGACCATGCTGAATTCTAAGACAAAGATGGGAAAAGTCTGAAAATACACCATTGATTCGGGATACCCTGGACAAATCAAAATCATATCAAGCCCATAATTCTGTCCTCACAGTGGCCAAAAATTGCCAAATAAAACCACCAATTGTAACTGCTATGCAGAAAAATTCTACCTTGATTCTGTACTACGTGAATTGGTATATCATGATTAATAGAAACTGATACTTTTATCCTGCAACAATATGACTAATCTGCTTTTAAGTCAGCATGCTGGTGGGTGATACACTCCTTTCTTTTTGCTCCTGAAAACAGGGACACTTAATAATTTTTTTTTAAATGTAATTCTTAGGCTTATACTACCCTTCTCCCAGGAATGCTGCACAGTCTTATCTGAGAATACATTCCATTGAATCTAAGTTAAATTATTTCTGAATAGAAATGCATCAGATTTTACTGTTGGAATATAACAAAACAGAATTTGAAAAATTATGATTAATTATTAATCATAATTAATATTATGATTAATACAGGAGTAATAAGCCAAGGAAAATATCTGAGTTTAGCCAATGCCTGAGCAGAATAGTTTGATGATGGTACCCAATTAATAATTTAATGTTGGAAAGGATGCTGAAAATAGGAATGTCTCGTACTGGATTATGTGCTGGGCCATTTTGCCTCTTTGTGTAGATGGGTTTGCATTTTGACATTATTTCACAGCCACCAAATTTGGCTATTGATTATGAATATTTATCAGCCCTTTTATCAACATTTGTACACCAAAATCAATCCTACAAGAGGAATTTTTAATTCATGGTAGCTGCAGTTATAGTGGAAACAGAAAGAAACTGGAAACTTAGCATTAAGGTAGTCTGTAAAGATAGGTAAATGACATTTCGAGTTAAATCAAATATTTGTTAGCTGAGATTATCACATTTGTGAAGCTTAGATATATGTTTTAATTTAGACTGAGTTGCTCCACTTAGAATAGATTGTGCATCAATGATTCAAAGCTGTTTATATTGAACAAAATACTGTAAGGGGCCGCTGAAACATAATTGTGTAATTCTATATCACAAAAGTTGGCTAAATGCTTGAAACATTACAGTTTGGTTACATATACTGTATAACTGGATTATTTTTTTATAGCTAAATGGGTTAACCTAAGCAAATAAATATAGTTTAAGATCTATAAGGTAATATATAAATAATAGGCTTTCTTACTCTAAAAGCAAATAGTTGTACTTGCAATAATTATTCCACATAATTTAGGAATTACTGATAGTGTCCTCAAAATATAGCATCTTTGTACATTAGAGTAACATATAGCACAATGATGTGAAAGTTTCCCCTGGGAAAAAACCCAGAGAAACCCACACTCACTCATCATTTTCCTATACTTTTATATTGAAGAAATATTAAAGTTTTAAGATATTAAAGGGGGGGGTGAAATGTCGTCACATATCTAGATGATTTGGGAATGTAAGAAAGATCTTTCCTTGGTGTCTTGGAAGATCAAAAATTCTAATGATTTTATCCTGCTTTGATCTGATCCTATCCTGAATACTGCATCTAACTTCTGCATCTACTTCTGAGCATGATTATTGAAGGAATCTGTGAAATTAGAAAAGATTCAGAAAAGAGCAATAAGATTGATCAAGTACTTAGAAACAAAATCCAGTGAAGAGAGGTTGAAGGAGTTGGGTATGATAAGCCCTGAGAAGATGTAAAAGATGTCGCCACTATGTAAAAAAGATGTTGAGACTCTAGAAAGAGTGCAGAGAAAAGCAACAATGATGATTAGGGGACTGGAGGCTAAAACATATAAAGAACAGTTGCTGGAATTAGGTATATCTAGTTTGATGAAAAGAAGAACTAGGGATGGCATGATAGTGACATGTTCCAATATCTCAGGGGTTGCCACAAAGAAGAAGGAGTCAAACTACTCTCCAAAGCACCTGAGGGCAGGAAAAGAAATAATGGGGGAAACTAATCAAGGAGAGAAGCAACCTAGAACTAACGAGGACATTCCTGACAGTTAGAACAATTAATCATTGGAACAATTAGCCTCCAGAAGTTGTAGGATAAGTGAGGGCAAATATAAAAAAATAATGACAATTTGAAAGGAAGTCTGTTATACTGTATAGCTGTTCTCCATCATGGAAAATAATGGACCCAAATTACAAGAAGGCAAATTTCTTGTTTTGGGGTAGAATTTAAACAGGTCTTTATACTATATAGCAGAATGGTCCTTTGCAAGTGTTTTAAATTGAGGAATAACATTTTCTATAAGAAATATTCTTTTGAGAAAGATACTGTGCTATAATCTAGTGTACAATTTGCTAAAGAGTTGTAGCTTTTGGGGCTTTACGAGATAATTGAACTGGTGTTCAGTGGTATAAAGCTCTTAAATCATTCTAAGATTTATCACTGAGCTTACAGTCCAACATTTAGAAGAGTAGCATGAAAAAAGGATTGCATTTCTTGCCCTAGCTGGTCCTTTTCTGAGAGTTGTCTTAATTTCAGAAATCCCCAGAATCATAAGGGAATCAGTTTTCAATAAGGGCAGAATCACAAATTTTGTTGGGATTAGTCCCTGTTTAGTTTTTAGGAAGATATGAGAATTTAATCAGTCTATTATAAATATTGATTTATATTCTCACTTTGGGATTCTTACATTCTTTTTTCACTGGTATTAGGATGAGCCCATGATAGTTTTCTGCCAAAGAAATAGTGAAGATGGTACCCCCTCATTCCAGATACAGAAGTTGACTGGTCTCTCATTTGAAATGCATTTTTTTCAACTGAGTTTAGAGGAGATAATTCAACTCCATTCTCTAAGCAACTGGGTAGAAAGAGCTGTGATGACAGTCAGTCTCATTTTTCTTAAAGACAAGCCAGGCAAGGATTACATTTTTTTTTGTTTAAGCTTTGGCAAAAAAAGAAATGTCTATGCAGATTTGTCTCCTGGAATTTCTGAGGCATCATACCAATGAGAGAAACTTTATTTGCACCAACTTAGATTCCTATATGGATAACATTTGGAAGGTCATGGTTGCAAGCACTATACACCAGGGGTGTGAAACTGGATTTCTTTGAAGGCCAGATCAGCATTATAGTTCTCCTCCATGGGTGGGGGGGGGGGGAGATGGTGCAGACACCTCCTGCAGCACCCAGGTCGGCCCTACAGGCCATATTTAAGGACCCCACGGACCGGATCCAGCCTGTGTGCTTTGTGTTTGACACCCCTGCTATACACCAATGACAGAAGAATCCAAAGGAGGGGAAAAATCAAAGGAATCACAGTCACATACACACATCATTCATAATCTTTAATTCATGCTTTCCCATTTCTGTATTTGTTTTATGCATTATATCATTGATGTACATGCATATTCCAATTCCATTGTGCAACAACTATAAGACTTAGATTCATCAGAAAGTGCCACAGGTTAATTACATGACCTAAGCTGATGGTTCACTTCTACATTTTAGATGATAAGTTCAACATTACACATAATGGAGAAAATGAGAATAGATTATGTATTTGGGTATGTTTTATGTATGATATCATTTTTAAGGCCCAAGAATAACTATTAAATATTATCAAGAAATGAATGTAAAGAAACATCATTAATATAATATCTATCAACAAATAAAATAAATTCAATCCATATTACTAAGAATCTATTCAGGTTAAATATCTTGTAAAATTGAAGTATAAATTTAATGCATAGATAAACCCAAATTGAGATGTGGTAACAATCAATGCATTAGGTAATATTCTAAAACCTTTTTTCAATTTGAATTAAAATCTATGTCAGGTTTACTTTTAAGTTTTGAAGTTGTTTGGGAAATTAAAGCATACTCTCAAAACTTTGTTAACCATTCTTTTGTTGAAGGAATCATAAACCTTTCCAGTAGTAAATATATAGTTACGCTTAACTATTTGCAACTAATTAATGGTATGTTAGAAACTTTTAACTTCCATGACATGTTTAAATTCCTGATTTATTATATTATTATTTCATTCTTTCTCATGTTACTTCTTATGCTTCTTTATATTTTCATTTTAAAGTTTTCAATTTAAAAAGATTTAATTCTTAAGATTTTATTACAATTTTTATTTATAAAAATGCAAATTGAGTAAAGTAGGCTAATGAAAGTATTAAGAGCTAGCACAGGTTCTATGTAGTGTGCAAGTTTCAAAACAATATCATTATTTTGGAATCTGATTTTAATAGCAAATGTACTTCTAGAAACTCTGATACCCAGGCCAATTTCTAATATCTTTCATCTTGATAATATTTTGTATCACTGATGACCCACTTCATATAGGTGCACATTCTATAACTGCATTTTTGAATGTTGAGCTACGGATTCATACAATCTCTCAGTTAGTTATGTGTTGTTTCTGAAACTTTCACTTTGATTGCAGAATGAATTTGCCTTTGACTTAAGAAAACAAAATTTCATCTTCAAAAACCTGTTCTTTAATGCAGGAACATTTTCTGATTTCTATCCTAAAGAGTTAAGGTAGCCTGCTTTCTTGGTATTTGGGAGATTTTCAACTCACTTAATATGGCTATGATTTAAATTCCCCATTAAATCATTTTATTCAAAACGAAAAACTAAAAGCTTCTTTTAAGTAGTTGCCAGGAGGGATTTCAGAGAAGGAGAGGAAGTATTTCTTTTCCCCATCCAGCAACATGGTTAGCAAATGATAGCAACTGAATGTACGATATAGTTGAAGAAAAATAAACTAATTTCTTAGAATATCTGTATTGTGTCATTGCATCAGGAGGCAAAATTATCCAATCAGAAAAAAGCTGTCCAAGTTGGAAACTACATGTATTGTTCATCTTGTTTCTACTGTTATTTCTTCATCCCACCTATTCTGTGAAAGCTCAAGATAGCTTATAGCTTCCTATAATTTTATCTTAGAACAACAAACCTAAAAGATACATTGGTTCTTGCATGATTGTTTGCAAGAAACTGAAATAAATGAAATAGTTGATTTTGGGAATTGATGATTAGAAGTATATGGGATTATAGAAATGATGGAGAAAATTAGAGTAAGAGTTTGGTGCATTTTTTATTCATATGTGTACCAAAGTAAGTCAGAAGTCATTCCCTTTTCTATTTTCTTTTTTTTTTTTTTTGCACTTCTTTTTTCTATTTTAATCTTTTTTTCTTTCTCAAACTTTTTCTTTCTTGTCTGTTTATTTTTTTAACTGTTTTTGAAAATCAATAAAGATTTTTTTTAATGTACATTAGTTTGCAAAGGAACTGGCCAAAAGTTATCAATGAGCTCAGTCATTCAAGTGGAAACTTAAATCTGAGTCTAATATACAGTAGCTAGAAGTCCCAAATAATGAACCAGACAACTAAAATGGAAGAAAGCCCAATAATTTACAGGTAAATTCACCCAGTAAATTTCCATGACTGATGATGAACTTGAACTGAAGACTCTTCAGTCTAGTCAATACCTAGACCCATGATGGCGAACCTATGGCACACGTGCCACAGGTGGCACACGGATCCATGTGTGCGCTGTCTGGCTGGCTTCAGCCTTCCTTTGAGGCTATTTTTGCCCTCTGGAAGCTTCCTTGAAGTGACTTCCAGTTTGCTCGTAGGGTGGTTTTTTGCCCTCCGGAGCCTTCAGGGAAGCCTCCTGAAGGCGCCTGAAGGCACCGGAGGGCTAAAGTGACTTCCGGTTTGCCCATAGGGTCGGTTTTTCGCACTCTGGAGGCTTCAGGGAAACTCCTATAAAGTCTCTGGAGCCTGGGGAGGGCGAAAAAAGCATGCCAAAAATGGGGGGAGGACTGGTCATGCGTATATGCGCGCTGGGGTCATGTGCATAGCATTATGGGTGTGGCATGCCCCTACACAATCCTCCTGTGCTCCCCCCTCGCTTTTGGCATGAGAGCCACAAAAGGTTCGCCATCACTGACCTAGACAATGCCCCATTAAATATTGTTATGGGGGGGTACATTTAGCCATGATATTTATATGTAATCTCAAGTTCAAAGACTATGTATATCATCTGCTAAGAGAAGAATAATACATCCTGTCTTTCTTTTGGGCTTCCTACAGAATATGAAACATCTGCATTCCAAGTAACACATCTGCCAAAAGCAGAACTTCCTCAAAGAACATGTTTATACAATACAATACAATACAATAGCAGAGTTGGAAGGGACCTTGGAGGTCTTCTAGTCCAACCCCCTACCTAGGCAGAAAATCCTATACCATTTCAGACTAATGGCTATCCAACATCTTCTTAAAGACTTCCAGTGTTGGGGCATTCACAACTTCTGGAGGCAAGCTGCTCCACTGATTAATTGTTCTAACTGTAAGGAAATTTCTCCTCAGTTCTAAGTTGCTTCTTTCCTTGATTAATTTCCACCCATTGCTTCTTGTTCTACATTCAGGTGCCTTGGAGAATAGTTTGACTCCTTCTTCTTTGTGGCAACCACTGAGATATTGGAACACTGCTATGTCTCCCCTCGTCCTTCTTTTCATTAAATTAGACAGACCCAGTTCCTGCAACCATTCTTCATATGTTTTAGTCTCCAGTCCCCTAATCATCTTTGTTGCTCTTTTCTGCACTCTTTCTAGAGTCTCCACATCTTTTCTACATCGGGGCGACCAAAACCAAGTGTGGCCTTACCAAGGCATTATAAACTGGTATTAACACTTCATGTGATCTTGATTCTATCCCTCTGTTTATGTAGCCTAGAACTGTGTTGGCTTTTTTGGCTACTGGCTCATTTTTAAATGGTTGTCCACTAGGACTCCAAGATCCTTCTCACAGTTACTACTATTGAGCAAGGTACCACCTATACTGTACCTGTGCATTTCGTTTTTCTTGCCTAAATGTAGAACCTTACTCTTTTCACAATTGAATTTCATTTTATTAGATAGTGCCCAATGTTCAAGTTTGTCAAGATCCTTTTGTATATTAAGCCTGTCTTCTGGAGTGTTGGCTATTCCTGCCAGCTTGGTGTCATCTGCAAATTTGATGAGTTCCCCATTTATTCCCTCATCCAAATCATTGATGAAGATGTTGAAGAGTACTGGGCCTAAAACAGAGCCTTGGGGTACTCCACTGCATACTTCCCTCCATGTAAATGCAGTTCCATTGAGGACTAGACGTTGAGTGCGGTTGGTCAGCCAGTTACGAATCCATCTGGTGGTGATGCTGTCTAACCCACATCCTTCTACTTTATCTAGTAGTAGGTTATGGTCTGTCTTATCAAATGCCTTACTAAAGTCCAAGTAAACTATATCAACAGCATTCCTCTGGTCCACTAATTTTGTCACTTTGTCAAAGAATGCAATTAGATTAGTCTGGCATGATCAGTTTTTGACAAACCCATGTTGGCTTTTGGCTATTACTTTGTTTACTTCTAGCTGTTCGCTAATTCGTTACTTAATTATCTTTTCCAGAATCTTTCCTGGTATTGACGTCAGGTTTATAGGTCTATGGTTTCCTGGATCTATTTTTCTTTCCTTTTTTGAAGATGGGAAACACATCAGCTCTTTTCTAGTCCTCTGGTAGTTCCCTGGTGTTCCAGGATCTCTGAAAGATATTGTTCAGTAGTTCTGAGATCTCGTCTGCCAGTTCCTTCAGAACCCTGGGGTATAATCCGTCCGGTCCTGGTGATTTGAACTCGTATTATTGGATACATCATATTGGCACAGCTAGTGAAACCAACTCTAAATGTTTCTGCATTTTTTAGCCTAATTAAAAGAACAAATTGTTCCCTCCCCAGATATCCCAGGCCACATTGTCCAATGTACATAGCTGGCAGGCTGCTTGGTCATTCCTCTCTTCTTTCAACTGCCACCTTGTTATGATGATCTTGGTTCCCACAGGAAAACTTTTTGTTTTGATTGTTAGCCTGTCTATTTTCTTCCCCCTTCTCTTTCCTCTTTCAGTGTTTGTGGCAACTATGAGGCAGCAAAAGATGGCTTCAGCCAGGTTCACTTCAGAGTTGACAGAGTTAATGCAGCAGAATTTTCAATGTTAGATTTTGGCCCATAAGAAAGCTAAAAAACTAACAAGTAAAGCACAGAATTACAGTAAAGCAAGACATAAAAAGAAATAATATATCTACTGAAGGTTGACAAAATATCATTCAAGGACTGGAATCTGCTACAGTTTGAGCTAAAAAGACACCTTTTTATTTCAACAGTGGAAGTACTATTATAAACAGAAATAGATATGTAATTTTAAAGTCAAGTTGTCAATATAGAAAATCGTTCATTCTCAGCAACTCTAAATCTTACTTTGTAGTATATTGAATTATTGTTATCATTGATCAACTATTTATGCCTCTTGACTGAAGTGCCTTTTGTTTGATTAGCAGGAAATATTCCATGCTCCTTTTCTGACAGAGTACTTGAAGGAAGAGTGGAAACCAAAGTGATGTTATTAAGTAGCTTGTTGAATATGGAGGAGCTTCAAGAATCAAGTTAAAATGAGTGAGCTACATATATAACCCATCAGCCACAGACTGTCAATCTTTTCTTTTCATGCAGAATAGTCCTGATTTTATTCTACTGTTACAATTTTACTTTTTCACACACAAAAAAGCCTGAATAACTCATATGGTTCTATGCCTGGAAAATCAGTCCACCAAGTAGACAATACTGAATTCTGTGGACAAATGAAGCCATTGGCATAAAGAGACTGAAGCTCTATCCTTTATTACCTGCAAGTATGTCTAATTTTGTTAGGTTTGATTGCTAATACTTTGAAGAAATCTATCTACAATCTCTTGATGCTTTTTGTCCTGAGAAAGAGGCTTCTATACTTTCTTCCACATTATCAGAATGCTTTAAGATTATTTGGGGCGGGGGGGGGGGAGTGTCTTTTGTTTTTGTGTATGTAAGTGTGGTTGCAGATATGTGTGTGGTTTAACTTACTATTAAAGGCTAAATCCACTTCTATAGTTTTTCAGCTTCCCTGGCTGCCAATTCCTCAGGAACACAATGGGAAGAGTTGATATCTTGCCTTAGAAATTATTTGAAGCATATGAAGCCATCAACACTGAAGGGATGCCTGTTCAGGATAATTACTTAAGATAAGTACAAGTAGATTTCGACTTATGGTCACAACAGGAACCAGAACTTCCAATGCTTAGCGAGACAGCAAAGTAACTCATGCCCAATTTTACGATGTCTTTTGCTGCGGTAATTAAGGGAACATCCAGTCAAACATATGGTTATTAAGTGAATCTGCTGTCCACCATTGACTTAGCTTGTTGGAAGCTGGCTAGGAAAGTCACAAATGATGATCGTATGACCCCAGGACACCTCAGCCGTCATAACTATGTGCTAGCTACAAAGTTCCCTAATTTTGATCATGTAGCTATGGGGATGCTGCAATGGTAATAACAAAGATCAGTTACAAGTCACTTTTTTCCAACACCATTGTAATTTGCAATGTTCATTAAACAAATCGTTGTATGTCAAGGACCACCTGGATCACAAATCTATACCACACCCCATGAAATTCTTACATGACTTTTCCATGCTTGGAAACTGACTTTTCTCTGGTTTTTTTTTTTTTTTTAGTGTATGGCATATATATGTATTGAATATTATAAGGCCACAAGTTCAGGCCCCTGGGAACTGCAGGAAGGGCTGGGAAAGAAAGCTTTCCAAAACTCTCAGTAGAGTTGTTGCTAGCCATTCATAAGATTCATGCAACACAGTTTGCCTTGCTTTGTTTTAACTGGGTTTTTTTTTGGGGGGGGGGATATGCTCCAATGCAAAGAGAAAGTGTCAAATAAGGTATTTGCACTGCATGTAGTCTGCATGGAATGAGTTGCCTTCTCCTAATCAATGTTGATAGTCCAAGGCTGAATGGGAATGAAGTGACACAAGGCAGCCTCCTATATTGATATTTAAAAAAATGAATACTGGTATTGAAAGGAATCCAAGCCTTAGGCTTAGGATTTGTCATCATATCCTCTAAACAATGATTTGTCTGTTATTTTCATTACTGCTTTTTTCTGTATAAGGGAAGAGATAGGAAGGTGCAAAATAATGATGACAATTATACATTCAATGATAAAAACAATTTTGCTTCAGGGTGAGAAATTCAGTTTCAGAGACTTGCCTACTCTTGGTCTTTCCAATTAGGGAAATCTTTTTTTAAAAAAATCTTAACTCTTGTAGTCCTTCACTCAGTTTTAGATCATTCTGCCCCAGGCAGACCCCAAAGATACATATCATTTTCTGTCTAAAGCTGTAATAAGTAATTGGAGTAAGCTCTCTGCATTTAAATCAACCTATGCTAGAGTCCCTGAACCCCAATTGTTTTTAAATTCAGCCATTTGAGCAATAGAAAAAAAGAAAATTAGCTAAAACTAACTGAAGTGAAGAAATATTTTAAGCCGGTATAACATTAGCTATAGTATTTCCATTGTTGTTATCAGCTCAAAAATAAATCCAGCTGTGCAGTATGAAGGAACACTGAAACAAAGCTTAAAATATAAACTGCTAAAAGTAGCATGAAAAGAGTTCTTAAAATAATCTTGTAGGATTTATATTCAGAATAAAACTAGCAGTCACACTCATTCACACTGGGAAATGGGGATTGATCTTGTTACATGCGCACAGGTAAAATTAACTTTTACGTATCATAAAATTCTGAGGATCCTGCTGAAGTCCTGGTGAACAATTATTATTGTCTAAGTGCAGGCTCAAGGTTGATCAAAGTATAATGTGAATATCATTTGAATGGCTAGCCCCACAAAAATCATCAAGTATGAGCAATTTTTTGTATGTGTATAAGGAAAGTATCATTCTAGTTTTATTGGCACTGTATAAATTAACCACATTTCTCTTCAGTTATTGTTATTGCAGGCCTTTCTACATTTTCCAAATGGCTAAGTTTTATGAATGTTTTCATGTTTCATTACTGATTTGTGAAGAGTTTGATAGCCCTGAAGCATTTACCCTATTATTCCCTAATAGGAACTTCAGCTATCTCCTGTAATTGTTTAACACCAGATTTCTTAATGAGACTGCAAATCCAATATTAGAAAGACTGCTGTATTAGCTACTTTATTTAAAAAGTAGCAACTACTAGCATCTTGGTTTTTCCCCCAAGAGGGTGTTGGTTGTATGACAATATCCCTTCTTAATAAACAATATTTTTATGAAATGGTATAAAATCAGTCATTCCTAGTACTTATGTTTCTTATAACATAATGCAGATTAATGTCAAATTCCTTAAGCGTGTCTTCCCACCTATGCTAAATTAATGAGTGAATCAGGAATTGAATTCTGGATTTTCTTATTAATGGCTACTGCTCTTAATGTTGTATGCATTTACTCTTTCATATAACTCTTTTATAACTATTAGAGCGGAAATACTGTAGGCAACTTATGACCCATAGCCAGTATGAACCTTCTTAAGCCTCAACTTTGAAAGTTTGAGAGCACCCAATGCTTCAACAATATATATAAAACACACACACACACACACAGAGTATATGTAGATAGATATAGATAAAGATATAGATATAAATATATAGTTCCAGAACCACAGATATAAAAAGAAATCATTACAAACACAAAATGAATAAAGATTATAAAATTAAATTCTGCAGCAAAATTTGGCTCAAGCAATGAATCATCCTTTATATCATTATAAATTATTTTTCATAATATGCACAGTCTCAGACAGAAATGTTGCCACCATATACGTATTTTGAATCAGATAAATGGAGAGTGATCTAAATCATATCTGATGTCTATGGCAATAACGGAAGAAATGTTATTAGTAATATTGGAATATTACAAAATACTATAGAATGATTCCCATTGACCTAACAGATTTCCAAGAACCAAGGACATAACTTTTCCAATGGACAACTGCTAATCCAGGGTTCCCCAGTCCCCAGTCCATGGACTAGCACAGTGACGTGCAGTCAGCTTTATGGCTGGTGAGGCACTTTTTAGACTTGTGGACTTCAACTCCCAGAATTCCACAGCCAGGCATGCTCAGTTCAGATTTAAAGCGACAGCATTTTTCCCCCTTGCAAAATATGTTTTCCCATTCTTTTTCTTCTCCCTCCCCCTCCTTCCTCCCTCCCTCCCTCCCTCCCTCCCCCATCTCTCAAACAGACACATGCACACAGAGAACTTGGATCCCTCTATCACTCACTCACTCACTCACTCTCAAACAAACACAAACACAGAAGTTGGATTGTATATATTTTCCAAAGGCTTGAAAGCAACTCCTTTGCCATACCCTCCCCCTTCCCCTGCTGCCTTCCGATTGGAGCCTTTTCAGTGAAGCTGGGCTTATATAGTTTTATCCAGCTCTCTCTCTCTCCTTCCCTCCCTCCCCCTCTCTCTCTCTCTCTCTCTCTCTCTGTGTTTGAAAAGGCAACGTGGGTTCTGCATGCAATCAAACTTTTTGAATTCCTCCCCCCTCCCCACACATGCACCTCTCCCAGCTGTTTCAGAGAGGATTTCAACTCTGCCCTCATGAAAGGCCAGAGCTTTGAGTCAGACTGAGCTAGTTGCTCCCAGCCTCTAAAAAGCCTCTAAAAATGCCCTCTACAGGAGGCGAGAGAACACGTGCCTCATTTGCATAAGGAATTCTTTGCTTTTTAACCCTTGGTTAACTCTTAAAAGGCGAAAAATTCCTTATGCAAAAGAGGCCCCTAGTTCTCTGGCCTCCTCCTATAGTTAACACTAAGCACTGTTCCAAGTCACTGTGACTTAGAATCTGGTAGCAACTACCTTGGCTTTAATTATTTTTAAAAAATTCTTTAAAATTCTTTCCTTTTCCTCATGACTGGTGAGGCCACGCCTCCCCTGCCTCTAGTGACTGCACATCCCTGGACTGGCACCAGGCCACAGCATGCCAGAAATCAGACTGCCAAATAAGCAAAGACCCATCTGTGGGATGCAGGTGGCATATGAAACCACGCCCCCTCTGGTCCACAGAAAAACCTCTTTCCATAGAACAGATCCCTGGTGCCCAAAGGATTGAGGCTGCTGTGCTAATCTACCTTGGATAATTGAAGAAGGCCATGCACTTAGTTGGGCTGGGCTACTAAAAATACAGGAAACCAGGGCAGAGATGTTAATAAAGTTGTTGATAGTGCAGCTTTGTGTTGTTCTGTTGAAATAGTCTTGTTTAAAGGTTCCCCTCACACATATGTGCTAGTCATTCCCAAATCTAGGGGGGGTGTGCTCATCTCCGTTTCAAAGCTGAAGAGCCAGCACTGTCCGAAGATGTCTCTGTCGTCATGTGCCCAGCGTGACTAAATGCCAAAGGCACATGCAACGCTGTTACCTTCCCACCAAAGGTACTTCCTATTTTTTCTATTTGCATTGTTACATACTTTCGAACTGCTAGGTTGTCAGAAGTTGGGACAAGTAATGGGAACTTACTATGTTACATGGCACTAGAGATTCAAACCGCTGAACTACCGACCTTTCCGATCGACAAGCTCAGCGTCTTAGCCATTGAGCCACTGCATCCCTTGTTTACTTGTATCCAAAATACACTGTTTGATAGCTTCTTTGGATTTTGCGTATCTCATAGACATAAAAGATGGTAACAAGCCACATTTCCTTAGATTTTTTCTTTCCAGACAACTTATCCACCTAAAATGATGTTGATTATATAAGATTAAAAGACTGAGCCTTCTAGGCAGTATAAAAATCTTAGCCAATACATTGGCCTATTTTTCAAAAACAGTCTTCCAGAAAAATAAGTCATGGGTAATGAATATATATAAAAACAACCATTACAATGCATTTATTGTTTGTTTTTTTTTGTTTTTTTAAATATATTTTATTCATTTTCACATTCCATTTTACAATCACTTATATACAGAGTATTTGCTATAAAAAAAATAAAAAAATAAAAAAAAATAAAAAAGAAAACACAACTCATCATTCACAACCCCACCTGACACTTCCATCCTCCATACACCCCATCTACCCCCTCCAACTTTCCTTTCCTCCCTCTAACACTCCCCTCCTACTTCCCTTTCCCCTCAAACCTTCCTTCTCCCCTTACTCCCAACACGCCCTCCTTACATTCCCCTTACTCCTTCCTTACTCCTCCCTCTTCTTTCCCTCTACCTCCCTCCTTGGTGTATGCCTTTATTCAAGTGTTGTTTAATCTGATAAAAAGTAAAATAAACCAAGGAAAAAAAAATATAAAGAAAAGAGAAAAAAAAAAGGAAAAAAAACAACCGTATATAAGTGCATTCTTGTTCTTATTGAGACTATGTTAACACCCACCCACCCACCCACCCCCCATAAATCCCCATCCCTAATCCTCCCGACTTCCCGGGGCCCACACCTGGCACTGCCTTCTATCTAAAGTATCTTGTGTTCGTCTGGATTAAAAATAAAAGTAATATATTAAAGGAAAGAAAAACAAGAAAAAAGAAAGAAAAGAAAAAAGAAAAAGGAAAAAAAAGAAAAAGAACTCTTTGTGTTAAGCTCAGCCCCCCCATCTTTATCTATGCTTAAATAGTGTAAGTCATTCTATCTATATTTTATTCTCGTCTCTTACTTCTTTGTTATTTACCCCAACCTCCTGTAGACCCTCCTGTTCCTCTTCCTTAACCTTGTATTCAGATAAACATTTGTACAAATTTGTATAGACATCAATATACAATCTAGCTCAAAAATAATCCCTTCTAGTAAAATTTAAGCAGCGTGGATCATTCCACATATTCAAATATTACTTTACAGAAGAATAATCAAACTTTCCCTTCTAATAGGATTTAAACAGCGTAAGTAATCTTTCTTAACCTTATTTTCAAACAGTAATTCAAAATAATCTAACCAAACTTTCCCTTCTTAGTAAAATTTAAGCAGCGTGAATCAAGTATTACTTTACACAAAAATCAGTTTACATTCTATCTTAAGATGATCCCGACCGGCTTTCCCTTCTAATAGGATTTAAGCAACGTAAATCATTCCGCATGCATTTTACCCTCATCCCTTGCTTGTCTGATATTTACCACTATCAAATTTATGCAGACATTAGTTTAAGATCTAGCTCAAAATAATTTCACCAAACTTTCCCTTCTAATAAGAATTAAATAGCATGGATCATTCCACATATTCAAATAATACTTTCAACAAGAATCAGTTAACCTTCTGTTTTAAAAAATAATCTCGTCCAGCTTTCCCTTCTAACAGAATTTAAACAACATAAATCATTTTGCATCCTTTTACATATATACATTCAATATCACCCCACCAATATACGTAAATCATTCCGCATGCATTTTACCCTCATCCCTTGCTTCTCTGATATTTACCACTATCAAATTTATGCAGACATTAATTTAAAATCCAACTCAAAATAATTTCACCAAGCTTTCCCTTCTAATAAAAATTAAATAGCATGGATCATTCCACATATTCAAATGATACTTTCAACAAGAATCAGTTTACCTTCTGTTTTAAAGTAATCCCTTCTAACAGAATTTAAACAACATAAATCATTCCACATTCATTTTACATATATACAATCAGTATCACCCCACCAATAAGTTCCGCTTTTTCTACCGGAGAGAGGTCGCAAACCCCCATTCAGTCCACAACTTTGGCAAATATTTTAAAAAGTCTAAATCCTCGATCTCCGCTTTTCTGCTTCTCCGAGGGAGGAAAGGCTACCCCCTCCATCTTGCAGCCATGTGGTCTGTTGCTTGCCTTCTCCTTCAGCTTGTCTCTCCTCTTTTCCAAGTGAATCAGGAAGTCCCGCCTTCAAAGTCTTGTAATAGAAATCTCGAGCCTCCGAAACAGAGTTAAGACGAAGTCTTTGATTCTCAAATGTGACCGTAATGCTGGCTGGGGCCTCCCATCTATATTGAATCTGTTGATTTCTAAGCTCTTTAGTTAAAAAAGCATAGTCTCTTCTTGCTCTCAACATCTGGAAAGGTATTTCTTTGAAGACAATCAAGTCCTGGTCATCAAATCGCAGACTATTATTATGAAACTTTTGCATAATCGCGTTTCTGGATTCTTTTGTGGAAAAATATATAATTATGTCCCTCGGGAGCTGTCGCTGTTCCGCTACCAACGAATTCTGGCGATAGATTTTCCGAATCTGCCAATCAAAGTTAAGTCCCGGGCTTCCCACCGCATGACTGAAGGCTTCAACAAAGGTCTGTTTCAGATTCTCTTGCTCCTTTTCGCGGAATCCTCTGACTCTTATTGCGAATGCCTTCTTATTAAAGTTTATCATCACGAGCTGTTCTTGAGTGTCTCTAATTTTTTGTTGTAATATTTGAATATTAGTAGTCAAATTAAAATTAGCCTCCTCCAAGCTTTCCAATTTATTCTCTATTTCAACAGAATAATCTGACAGGGCAGACACGGCTGCAAACGTATTCGCCTTCATTTGGTCAATTTTAGACTTTAAATCATCATATAGCTCCAATACAAATTCCTTAATTTCTTGTTTAAAATCATTAAGCATTTGAAAGAAAAATTCCTGTGTTAAAAATTCTCCAGTAGAGGGTGTAGGAGACAAGGGCTGCGATTCCAGTATAGATTCTTTAGATTCTTTAGGCACATTTGTAGAGAGACGCTTCGATTTTGACCTGGGTGCCATTATAAATAAACAAATAAACAGCGCTTTCGCTCCCCTCTGTTTCCAAAAAAAAAAAATTATTTTGTTAAGGAGCGGTCTGCAGGAAGGTAAAACCGGCTAAGTACATCCCCTATCAGTCACCAACGGGGAGAAATCGCCATTTTGAAGTCCGTTTAAACAAAGAAGCCTCTAAGACAAATGGTGCTGGTGTTTAAGATAGTAATAAAAGCATAAATCTCACAGGGGTGGGACCCGCCCGTATTAATCCTAGCTTCAAACAACTTTGCTTTGTCCTGGGGGGGGGGCTCGCCTGTCTGGGGCTGCAAAAAAGGCAGCTGAGAAGAACTGGCTGGAGATAAAAGCTCCGCTCATGCTGGATCTAATCTCTGTCCACAGCCAAAAAAAAAGAGAAGGCTGTGAATTACGAATAGACCCTAGCACACAGAGCTACTCCCTGCCCTTTCTTAGCCAAAAAGGGGTGATATCTATGATCTTATTTAGATATACAAACCAGATCTCTGAGAGGAGCTCGGTTGAGCCCTCCTCGGCAACAGGCTCCGCCCCCCCGGTCCGCATTTATTGTTTGTTTTTGAAGGTTATGTGAACCTTTGAAGGGGTGAGTTGGGTTCAAAGTAGATGTGATCAAAGTACCCTATCAAATCTTTGACTATCAGTTTGAGGCCTTGAATCAAGCTGATGTTCCCATGCTTTCCCCCTTCACCGATTTGCAAACATTGTTTCAGCCTCTTTTCCATGAACAGACAAAACAGAAAGGGACGAGTCTGAGTGATCAGTTCCCCCCATATACACACTTATCACAGTGCTGCTGTCTCACCCATTCCTCTAGAATTGGACAGGCAATTTTGGGGGGAGGGGGGGAACAGAATTACCATACTGCTTGATGCATATATCAAACATAATAAGGAGTCCCATAGATAAATTTACTTCATTTCTTCAACACTGTAATAATCTTTACAGGCACAATGCTGAATCTTATACAGAAGTGATGTAATTGTTTTTCCTGGAAATTCTCAAAGGTCAAAAGGAATAAAATAGCCACCTAGTTTATAGAAAAAAACTTAAAAGAGTACTAAATGATGACCACTGGACATTTTTGTGGCCTAGAAGTTTGGGGCTTTGCGTTTGCATACAACATGAAATTCTATTTTGTATTTGTATTGAATTACTTGTTCTATAGTGTAGTCACAAAGTCTCCAATTTTAGCATAATTTATTATAAGTCTTTCTTCCTTTCAACAAGGTATTAAGGACTATAAAGATCTTCACACAAACACGCCCTTCCAGTTCAGACAGAAAGGATAGCACAGAGTATGGCATAGAGTAAGAATTTGTCTAGTGGTCAGAAGCATGGATGTAAATGTGAACTTAGTAATTTGATTGTACAATTTAAATAAAAATGAAATACAAAGAAAGTTATTATGCAGTCCTATTTCATCTACTTATTTCTAGGAATATGTCCTTGGGCTTTATAGTGGAGTTTCAGATAATTGTTCTAATGCAGATTTTATACAGGAGATATAGCTTCCAGGCTATTGATCAGGCGAGCCATTTTCCCCAACACCTATCTAGCAGAATTGAATCAAAATGGGATTTAAGGGCAATAAAATCAGGATTTAAAGCCCCACAGAGCCTTGCAGTGTATTTTTCTGCCAGATGTTGGAATACTGAGTAATAGTCAATTGTTGACCTGCCAGTTCTAAAGCTAGATTGTTCATTTGCAATGCTGTTTTTGGATTTCTGCCAATCTCAAAGTTTTAGGAAAAGTTGTCTCACATTTGTTTGCTGATTATACTCAACAACTGGATGGGTGATAGTTTGTTGGGTCTCTCTGGAACCTTTTTTATAAATAGAAGAAATAATTGAGGAAGCCCCGTCTTTGGAAATTAACAAAGAAGAATCACTAACAGTAAAAAGTTTTGCAGCATTGGTGCCCAACGGAATAATACAAATTCAGTGGTACCCATATGTTTTCATCAGCATGATTTTTCCCCTTTCTCTTTCTTTAGTCCTTCCTCCAAATCTCACTGCCCCAAATGGGGAAAAATAGGCAGAAATTCAGTTACTAAAAAAAACCCAGCAGCAGCATCTTGCAGGTTGAAAAATGTTATCTAAATTAAAATATATATATATTAAAAATAAAATCAATGCCTCCATAAAAAACTAAAATTAGCACAGAAAATTGAAGGTGATTGTTAGGATAATTAGGAATTGTTTTTCAAATGACTACTGAGGGTAGCTGTGGAATTGTTCCCAGTTTCTGTTTCAAGGTTACTCTAAACAGTCATCATTTTTTAAATATATACAATCAAACTATTCTGCTGTAGGGGATAAAGTAGATGACCCACAGGAGATCTCTCCCCTATCAAACAACATAATAGACTATTTGGGCTGAAATTAATGAAATGCTAGCATCGTAGAATGAAAAGTATTAATATTCATTGCTTATCTGACATTCACAAACTAGAAAGGAAGGGTAAAGTATTATTTTGAGAGCACTATCAGTCTTCCCATGTAGCTCCAGAATATGTATATATATATTGCAGAATAATTTGAAGAAGAAAGGAATAAAAATAAACATTGGAGATGCTGAATAGGAGGTATATAGTCCATGTTTTAGTCTTCCAGGTCGGTCACCATCTAACAGGTTTGTAGAATGGGTCAGATGTACTCATCAACAGAAAACAAAATTATATGCTCTTTGCAATAATCATTACCATTGTCTTCCTTGAATGTATTCACATTACAAAGTATAGGCAAAAGGGGGCTATTTTTCGCAGGTGAGTTTCCAGGTAGCTATGCAACTTGCATTTACAGTATATTCTCCTCAGAATCCAAAAGGCTATGAGTTCTACATGCACTAAGAACTATTGGATTTCTAGCTATGTCCAAGTAACATGACCCACCAGGCTTTAGGTTAAACTACACACATCTAGAGGTTATCCAGGTCAGAAAGTACTTGTATAGATTCTCCAACATAAGTTAGATTGTAGATGAGCTTATTTAGATGTGCAACAAAATATAGCCCTGAGTGCCAATGTCCACCATTATAACTTTCCAAAGGGTCTTACTGCATTGATGTTACAGGATTCTGTAAAATGTTAAAATGGAAGTTTCTCAGCCACTTTCAATTGCTACATGTAAAATTGATTCTGTGAAATAGATCTGAATAAGCACTGACATTCCCAAATAGCGCCTAGCTGTGACTTGGATAAAACTGTAGTGTCTAGTACAGTTGTTGCAGTTGAAACCCCAGTAGAATGGATTCTCCTTTGACATTTCTGACTGGATTCCTTATCAAAAACTTTCTTTGGTGTCATAAGAACTTACAGAAAGTAGATTGCATAGGTTCCAGGAATGAAGATGGATTGAATTATAGTGCTAATGAATCACCATATTTAATTAAATAGAGAAAGAAAATTCTTGAATGCAAGGACAGGTACTAATTGACTAAACTGCATATTTGATTAAAAACTGTCAGAAACCTTTAAAGAGCAGAATTTGAATAAAATTGGATTGGGCAGAATTAAAAAAGGCACGCCTCCTAAAGCTACTGTTTAAAATTAATTCAGATTCATCACTAAAATATCAAATCTTTCCAAGAAATCTTTTTCTCTCTACTTATGTGGTATGCTCAGAGTAGCTTTAATTAGACACAACACAGATTTTGTCTTCTGTCAAACCTATAAAATAGTAATAACATTCTTTGCAAGAATGATATAATTAGCATCCACTCCAAAAGCCAGTTTATCTACCTTTGATTATCATCTAGTTTAGATGCACATCAAATCAAGATAGACCTACAATTATATACTGTAATTAACTTTTCAATGCTATCATCCCGATGAAGTTGATTTTGAAGAAAATGTATTTTCTTCTTTGATGTGAAAGATTTAGAAATCTTTTTATGATATTGGAGTACCAATGATGAACATTTAAGAACCTTAGCAGCAAAAACTACAGAAATTGTTAATAGGATCACTGCATTTTCATTATAAACCAGAAAACTTTCTTCATAATGCAGGTCCATCTACAAGACATTAGTGGGCTAGTCCATTCTGTTTAACCATGTCAGGTAAATATTCAGAAACATTCACTGAGTCAATGAAATTCACAAGGTGTTAGACTTATTATTATTATTATTATTATTATTATTATTATTATTATTATCATCATCATCATCATCATCATCATCATCATCATCATCATCATCTTAAAGCTAAGTGTGCTTGCAACCTGCTTATAATAAAGTTGGATTTTGAAGAGGTAATATTTCTTTATTGGTGCCTTCTGGGATAATCATATAAGCAGACCATATAGTATAGTCATAGAACTATCTCACACCCATTGGACGGAAAAAAAGCTCCCCCTCCATTATTCTAAACAAGCGTGGATTTTTAATTGTTTAATCTAAAAAAAAAAGACATTAGGTTTTCAATCACTTTGTCAAATTTGGAAAAGAAGTACAAGTTTGTTCATTCATGTCATGCATGTACTTTGGTTTCATTGAAGCAGAATAACTAACCCCATCAGGACTGATGATGAAATTTTTAAAAATTCCTACTGCCAAATGCGTCTATTGCTCTATAACTGTAACTTTTGTCTTTTTCTTAAAGCCAGTTTTCCATATAGAAGGGCACCTGAAATCTCCCATCCAATGTATTTTTTTTTACTTGAACCTTCTTTTTTACAGCTTAAGTCTCCAGAAGTTGTGGGTACTCTATCCTAGGAGGTTTCAAGAAGAGATTGGATAATCATTTGTACAGAATGGGTATAGGGTCTCCTGCTTGAGTAGGGAGTTG